>NC_086445.1:573060869-573304976 GCF_028390025.1 Pseudophryne corroboree
GGAAACTCAACACCACGTTAAGATCCCAAGGTGCCACTGGAGGCACAAAAGGGGGCTGAACATGCAGCACTCCCTTTACAACGTCTGAACTTCAGGAAGCAAAGCCAGTTCTTTTTTAAAGAAAATGGATAGGGCCGAAATCTGGACCTTAATGGAACCCAATTTCAGGCCCAAAGTCACTCCCGACTGTAGGAAGTGAAAGAAAACAGCCCAGCTGGAATTCCTCCGTATGGGCAATCCTGGCCTCACACCAAGCAACATATTTTCGCCATATACGGTGATAATGTTGAGCAGTCACATCCTTCCTAGCCTCTGCGTCACACCAAGCAACATATTTTCGCCATATACGGTGATAATGTTGAGCCATCACATCCTTCCCAGCCTCTATCAGCGTAGGAATTACCTCATCCGGAATGCCTTTTTCTGCTAGGATCCGGCGTTCAACCGCAATGCCGTCAAACGCAGCCGCGGTAAGTGTAGGAACAGACAGGGCCCCTGTTGCACAAGTCCTGTCTTAGAGGCAGAGGCCACGGGTCCTCTGTGAGCATTTCTTGCAGATCTGGATACCAAGTCCTTCTTGGCCAATCCGGAACAAAGAGTATTGTTCTCACTCCTCTTTTCCTTATGATTCTCAGCACCTTGGGTATGAGGGGAAGAGGAGGAAATACATAGACCGACGGGAACACCCACGGTATCACCAGTGCGTCCACAGCTATCGCCTGAGGGTCTCTTGACCTGGCGCAATATCTCTGCCGCTTTTTGTTGAGGCGGGATGCCATCATGTCCACCTGTGGCAGTTCCCACAGACTTGCAATCTGCATGAAGACTTCTTGATGAAGTACCCACTCTCCCGGGTGGAGGTCGTGCCTACTGAGGAAGTCTGCTTCCCAGTTGTCCACTCCCGGAATGAACACTGCTGACAGTGCGCTTACGTGATTCTCCGCCCAGCGAAGAATTCTGGTGGCTTTTACCATCGCCACCCTGCTCCTTGTGCCGCCTTGGTGGTTTACATGAGCCACTGCGGTGATATTGTCTGACTGAATCAGAACCGGTTGGTCGCGAAGCAGGGTCTCCGCTTGACTTAGGGCGTTGTATATGGCCCTTAGTTCCAGGATATTGATGTGAAGGCAAGTCTCCTGCCTTGACCACAGCCCTTGGAAATTTCTTCCCTGTGTGACTGCCCCCCACTCTCGGAGGCTTGCATCCATGGTCACCAGGACCCAGTCCTGAATGCCGAATCTGCGACCTTCGAGAAGGTGAGCACTCTGCAGCCACCACAGGAGAGACACCCTGGCCCTGAGGGATAGGGTGATTAATCTGAAGATGTGATCCGGACCACTTGTCCAGTAAGTCCCATTGGAAGGTCCTCGCATGGAACCTGCCGAAGGGAATGGCCTCGTATGATGCCACCCTCCTTCCCAGGACTCGAGTGCAGTGATGCACTGACACCTGTTTTGGTTTTAATAGATTCCTGACCAGTGTCACGAGCTCCTGAGCTCTCTCTATCGGGAGATAAACCCTTTTCCGGTCTGTGTCTAGGATCATGCCTAGGAGAGGAAGATGCGCTGTAGGAACCAACTGCGACTTTGGAATATATAAAATCCAGCCGTTTTGCCGTTACACTTCCAGAGAAAGTGATACGCTGTTCAGCAACTGCTCTCTTGATCTCGCTTTTATGAGATCGTCCAAGTACGTGATAATAGTGACACCTTGCATCCGCAGGAGCACCATCATTCCCGCCATTACCTTGGCGAATATTCTCAAGGCCATGGAGAGACCAAACGGCAACGTCTGAAAATAAGATTTTACTCACCGGTAAATCTATTTCTCTTAGTCCGTAGTGGATGCTGGGACTCCGTAAGGACCATGGGGATTAGCGGCTCCGCAAGAGACTGGGCACAACTAAAGAAAGCTTTAGGACTACCTGGTGTGCACTGGCTCCTCCCACTAAGACCCTCCTCCAGACCTCAGTTAGGATACTGTGCCCGGAAGAGCTGACACAAATAGGAAGGATTTTGAATACCGGGTAAGACTCATACCAGCCACACCAATCACACCGTATAACAGGTGATACTATACCCAGTTAACAGTATGAAATATAACTGAGCCTCTCAACAGATGGCTCAACAAACACCCTTTAGTTAGGCAATAACTATAAACAAGTATTGCAGACAATCCGCACTTGGGATGGGCGCCCAGCATCCACTACGGACTACGAGAAATAGATTTACCGGTGAGTAAAATCTTATTTTCTCTGACGTCCTAAGTGGATGCTGGGACTCCGTAAGGACCATGGGGATTATACCAAAGCTCTCAAACGGGCGGGAGAGTGCGGATGACTCTGCAGCACCGAATGAGCAAACTCTAGGTCCTCCTCAGCCAGGGTATCAAACTTGTAGACTGTTGCAAAAATGTTTGAACCCGACCAAGTAACAGCTCGGCAAAGTTGTAAAGCCGAGACCCCTCGGGCAGCCGCCCAAGAAGAGCCCACTTTCCTCGTGGAATGGGCTTTTACAGATTTAGGGTGCGGCAGTCCAGCCGCAGAATGTGCAAGTTGAATCGTGCTACAGATCCAGCGAGCAATAGTCTGCTTAGAAGCAGGAGCACCCAGCTTGTTGGGTGCATACAGGATAAATAGCGAGTCAGTTTTCCTGACTCCAGCCGTCCTAGAAAAATCTATTTTCAGGGCCCTGACTACGTCCAGTAACTTGGAATCCTCCAAGTCCCAAGTAGCCACAGGCACCACAATAGGTTGGTTCACATGAAAAACTGATACCACCTTAGAAAGGAATTGGGAACGAGTCCTCAATTCCGCCTTATCCATATAAAATACAGATAAGGGCTTTTGTATGACAAAGCCGCCAATTCTGATACACGCCTGGCCGACGCTACGGCCCATAGCATGACCACTTTCCACGTGAGGTATTGTAGCTCCACGGATTTAAGTGGCTCAACCCAATGCGACTTCAGGAAATCCAACACCACGTTGAGATCCCACGGTGCCACTTGAGGCACAAACGGGGGCTGACTATGCAGCACTCCCTTAACAAAAGTCCGAACTTCAGGCAGTGAAGCCAGTTCTATTTTGGAAGAAAATCGATAGAGCCAAAATCTGGACCTTCATGGAACCCAATTTTAGGCCCATAGTCACCTCTGACTGTAGGAAGTGCAGAAATCGACCTAGCTGAAATTTCTCCTTTGGGGCCTTCCTGGCCTCACAGCACGCAACATATTTCCACCATATGCGGTGATAATGGTTTGCGTTCACTTCTTTCCTAGCTTTAAATAGCGTAGGGATAACTTCCTCCGGAATGCCCTTTTCCTTCAGGATCCGGCATTCAGCCGCCATGCCGTCAAACGCAGCCGCGGTACGTCTTGGAACAGACAGGCCCCCTGCTGCAGCAGGTCCTGTCTGAGCGGCAGAGGCCATGGGTCCTCTGAGATCATTTCTTGGAGTTCTGGTTACCAAGCTCTTCTTGGCCAACCCGGAACAATGAGTATAGTTCTTACTCCTCTCCTTCTTATTATTCTCATTACCCTGGGTAAGAGAGGCAGAGAAGGGAACACATACACCGACTGGTACACCCACGGTGTTATCAGAGCGTCACAGCTATCGCCTGAGGGTCCCTTGACCTGGCGCAATATCTTTGTAGCTTTTTGTTGAGGCGGGACGCCATCATGTCCACCTGTAGCCTTTCCCAACGGTGTACAATCATTTGGAAAACTTCTGGATGAAGTCCCCACTCTCCCGGGTGGAGGTCGTGTCTTCTGAGAAAGTCTGCTTCTCAGTTGTCCACTCCGGGAATGAACACTGCTGACAGTGCTAACACATGATTTTCCGCCCATCGGAGAATCCTTGTGGCTTCTGCCATCGCCATCCTGCTTCTTGTGCCGCCCTGTCGGTTTACATGAGCGACCGCCGTGATGTTGTCTGACTGGATCAGCACCGGCCGGTGTTGAAGCAGGGGCCTAGCCTGACTTAGGGCATTGTAAATGGCCCTTAGTTCCAGAATATTTATGTGTAGGGAAGTCTCCTGACTTTTCCATAGCCTTGGAAGTTTCTTCCCTGTGTGACTGCCCCCCAAGCCTCGAAGGCTGGCATCCGTGGTCACCAGGACCCAGTCCTGTATGCCGAATCTGCGGCCCCCTAGAAGATGAGCACTCTGCAGCCACCACAACAGTGACACCCTGGCCCTTGGAGACAGGGTTATCCGCCGATGCATCTGAAGATGCGACCCGGACCACTTGTCCAACAGATCCCACTGGAAAATCCTTGCATGGGACCTGGCGAATGGAATTTCTTCGTAAGAAGCTACCATCCTTCCCAGGGCTCGCGTGCATTGATGCACCGACACCTGTATACGTATTAGGAGGTCTCTGTCTAGAGACGACAACTCCTTGGACTTCTCCTCCGGGAGAAACCCTTTTTATCCTGTTCTGTGTCCAGAACCATACCCAGGAACAGTAGACGCGGCGTAAGAACCAGCTGCGACTTTGGAATATTCAGAATCCAGCCGTGCTGTTGTAGCACTTCCCGAGATAGTGCTACTCCGACGAACAACTGCTCCCTGGACCTCGCCTTTATAAGGAGATCGTCCAAGTACGGGATAATTATTTCGGCCATTACCTTGGTAAATACCTTGGTGCCGGGGACAGACCAATGGCAACGTCTGGAATTGGTAATGACAATCCTGTACCACAATTTTGAGGTACTCCTGGTGAAGAGGGTAAATAGGGACATGCAGGTAAGCATCCTTGTTGTCCAGTGATACCATGAAATTCTCCAGGCTTGCAATAATCGCCCTGAGCGATTCCATTTTGAATTTGAACCTTCGTATATAAGTGTTCAAGGCTTTCAATTTTAGAATGGGTCTCATCGAACCGTCTGGTTTCGGTACCACAACATTTTGGAATAGTAACCCCGGCCTTGTTGAAGGAGGGGTACCTTGATTTCACCTGCTGGAAGTACAGCTTGTGAATTGCCGCCAGTACTACCTTTCTCCGAGGGCAGCAGGCAAGGGTGATGTGTGGTAACGGCGAGGGGGAGTCGCCTCAAACTCCAGCCTGTATCCCTGTGATACTATTTGCAGAACCTAGGGATCCACCTGTGGGCAAGCCCACTGGTCCCTGAAGTTCCCGAGACGCGCCCCTACCGCACCTGTCTCCACCTGTGGAGCCCCAACGTCATGCGGTGGACTCAGAGGAAGCGGGGGAAGATTTTTGATCCTGGGAACTGGCTGTCTGGTGCAGCTTTTTCCCTCTTCCCTTGTCTCTGTGCAGAAAGGAAGCGCCCTTGACTCGCTTGCTTTTCTGAAGCCGAAAGAACTGTACCTTATAATACGGTGCTTTCTTAGGCTGTGAGGAAACTTGAGGTAAAAAATTTTCTTCCCAGCTGTTGCTGTGGATACGAGGTCCCAGAGACCATCCACAAACAATTCCTCACCCTTATAAGGCATAATCTTCATGTACCTTCTACAGTCAGCATCGCCTGTCCACTGCCGGGTCCCTAATACCCTCCTGGCAGAATGGACATTGCATTAATTTTTGATGCCAGTCGGCAAATATCCCTCTGTGCATCCCTCATATATAAGACTACGTCTTTAATATGCTCTATGGTTAGCAAATAGTATCCCTGTCCTGACAGGGTAATAGACCACGCTGCAGCAGCACTATCCATGCTGAGGCAATTGCAGGTCTCAGTATAGTACCTGAGTGTGTATATACAGACTTCAGGATAGCCCCTGCTTTTTATCAGCAGGCTCCTTTAAAGTGGCCGTATCCTAAGACGGCAGTGCCACCTTTTTTGACAAACGTGTGAGCGCCTTATCCACCCATGGGGATATCTCCCAACGTGACCTATCCTCTGGCGGGAAAGGGTACGCCATCAGTAACTTTTTAGAAATTACCAGTTTCTTATCGGGGGAACCCAAGCTTCTTCACACACTTCATTCACTCATCTGATGGGGGAACAAAACACTGGCTGCTTTTTCTCCCCAAACATAAAACCCCTTTTTTTTTTTGTGGCACCAGGGTTAATGTCAGAAATGTGTAACACATTTATTTTTATTGCCGAGATCATGCAACGGATGTTCCTAGTGGATTGTGTATATGTCTCAACCTCGTCGACACTGGAGTCCGACTCCGTGTCTGCCATCTGAGGTAGCGGGCGTTGGGCCCCTGGTGGCCTTTGAGACGCCTGTGCAGGCGCGGGCTGAGAAGCCGGCTGTCCCACAGCTGTTACGTCATCCAGCCTTTTATGTAAGGAGTTGACACTGTCGGTTAATACCTTTCACCTATCCATCCACTCGTGTCGGCCCCACAGGGGGCGACATCACATTTATCGGCATCTGCTCCGCCTCCACATAAGCCTCCTCATCAACCATGTCGACACCCGCACACACACACAGGGAATGCTCTGACTGAGGACAGGACCCCACAAAGTCCTTTGGGGAGACAGAGTATGCCAGCACACACCAGAGCGCTATATAATGCAGGGATTCACACTACCCACAGTGATTTTTCCCTTATAGCTGCTATGATACACAGATTTGCGCCTAAATTTAGTGCCCCCCTCTCTTTTTAACCCTTTGATCCTGAAAACTACAGGGGAGAGCCTGGGGAGCGGTCTTCCAGCTGCACTGTGAAGAGAAAATGGCACCAGTGTGCTGAGGGAGATAGCCCCGCCCCTTTTTCAGCAGACTTTTCTCCCGCTTTTTTTATGGATTCTGGCAGGGGTATTTATCACATATATAGCCTCTGGGACTATATATTGTGATTTTTTGCCAGCCAAGGTATTCATATTGCTGCCCAGGGCGCCCCCCCCCCCCCAGCGCCCTGCACCCATCAGTGACCGGATTTTGAGGTGTGCATGAGGAGCAATGGCACACAGCTGCAGTGCTGTGCGCTACCTTGTTGAAGACAGAAGTCTTCTGCCGCCGATTTCCAGGACCATCTTCATGCTTCTGGCTCTGTAAGGGGGACGGCGGCACGGCTCCGGGACCGAACGATCGAGGTCGGGTCCTGTGTTCGATCCCTCTGGAGCTAATGGTGTCCAGTAGCCTAAGAAGCCCAAACTATCTCGTCAGGTAGGTTCGCATCTTCTCCCCTTAGTCCCTCGTAGCAGTGAGTGTTGCCAGCAGATCTGACTGAAAATAAAAAACCTAAAATAAACTTTTTCTAGGAGCTCAGGAGAGCCCCTAGTGTGCATCCAGCTCAGCCGGGCACAAGATTCTAACAGAGGTCTGGAGGAGGGTCATAGTGGGAGGAGCCAGTGCACAGCAGGTAGTCCTAAAGCTTTCTTTAGTTGTGCCCAGTCTCCTGCGGAGCCGCTATTCCCCATGGTCCTTACGGAGTTCCCAGCATCCACTAGGACGTCAGAGAAATATTGATTTTTGCACCTAATTATGTGCCCCCCCCCTCTTTTTACCCTCTTCTACCGTGTAACTGCAGGGGAGAGACTGGGGAGCTTCCTCTCAGCGGTACTATGGAGAAAAACATGGCGCTGAGGAAGAAGCCCCGCCCCCTCGACGGCAGGCTTCTGTCCCGCTTTCATGTACAATTTTGGCAGGGGATAACATATATACAGTGCCCAACTGTATATTATGCAAACTTTTGCCAAAGAGGTCTCTAATTGCTGCCCAGGGCGCCCCCCCTACAGTGACTGGAGTATGTGGGTTTAGTGTGGGAGCAATGGCACATAGCTGCTGTGCGCTACCTCATATGAAGACTGGAGTCTTCTGCCGCCGATTTCGAAGTCTTCTTGCTTCTGTCACCGGCTTCTGTCTTCTGGCTCTGCGAGGGGGACGGCGGCGCGGCTCCGGGATCAGACGACCAAGGGTGCGATCCTGTGTACGATCCCTCTGGAGCTAATGGTGTCCAGTAGCCTAAGAAGCAGGACCTATCTTCAGTGAGTAGGGCTGCTTCTCTCCCCTCAGTCCCCACGTAGCAGAGAGCCTGTTGCCAGCAGATCTCTCTGAAAATTAAAAAACCTAACAAAATACTTTTTTTAGCAAGCTCAGGAGAGCTCACTAAGTAGCACCCAGCTCGTCCGGGCACAGATTCTAACCGAGGTCTTGAGGAGGGACATAGAGGAGCCAGAATCCAAATTCTTTCTTAAAGTGCCCTGTCTCCTGCAGAGCCAGTCTATTCCCCATGGTCCTTACGGAGTCCCAGCATCCACTAAGACGTTAGAGAAAATAAGATTTTACTTACCGATAAATCTATTTCTCGTAGTCCGTAGTGGATGCTGGGGACTCCGTCAGGACCATGGGGATTAGCGGCTCCGCAGGAGACAGGGCACAAAACTAAAGCTTTAGGATCAGGTGGTGTGTACTGGCTCCTCCCCCTATGACCCTCCTCCAAGCCTCAGTTAGGATACTGTGCCCGGACGAGCGTACACAATAAGGAAGGATATTGAATCCCGGGTAAGACTCATACCAGCCATACCAATCACCAATCACACCGTATAACTTGTGATCTAAACCCAGTTAACAGTATGACAAACGTAGGAGCCTCTGAACAGACGGCTCACAACAATAACAACCCGAATTTGTTTGTAACAATAACTATGTACAAGTATTGCAGACAATCCGCACTTGGGATGGGCGCCCAGCATCCACTACGGACTACGAGAAATAGATTTATCGGTAAGTAAAATCTTATTTTCTCTGACGTCCTAAGTGGATGCTGGGGACTCCGTCAGGACCATGGGGATTATACCAAAGCTCCCAAACGGGTGGGAGAGTGCGGATGACTCTGCAGCACCAAATGAGAGAACTCCAGGTCCTCTTTAGCCAGGGTATCAAATTTGTAGAATTTTACAAACGTGTTCTCCCCCGACCACGTAGCTGCTCGGCAGTTGTAATGCCGAGACCCCTCGGGCAGCCGCCCAGGATGAGCCCATCTTCCTTGTGGAATGGGCCTTGACAGATTTAGGCTGTGGCAGGCCTGCCACAGAATGTGCAAGTTGAATTGTGCTACAAATCCAACGAGCAATCGTCTGCTTAGAAGCAGGAGCACCCAGCTTGTTGGGTGCATACAGTATAAACAGCGAGTCACATTTTCTGACTCCAGCCGTCCTTGAAATGTATATTTTCAATGCCCTGACAACATCCAGCAACTTGGAATCTTCCAAATCGCTAGTAGCCGCAGGCACCACAATAGGCTGGTTCAGGTGAAACGCTGACACCACCTTAGGCAGAAACTGAGGACGCGTCCGCAGTTCTGCCCTGTCCGAATGGAAAATCAGATATGGGCTCTTATACGATAAAGTCGCCAATTCTGATACTCTCCTGGCTGAAGCCAGGGCCAGTAGCATGGTTACTTTCCATGTAAGATATTTCAAATCCACCGATTTGAGTGGCTCAAACCAATGGGATTTGAGAAAATCCAAAACTACATTCAGATCCCACGGAGCCACAGGGGGCACAACCGGGGGCTGTATATGTAGTACTCCTTTTACAAAAGTCTGGACTTCAGGAACTGAAGCCAATTCTTTCTGGAAGAAAATCGACAGGGCCGAAATTTGAACCTTAATGGACCCCAATTTGAGGCCCATAGACAATCCTGTTTGCAGGAAATGTAGGAATCGACCCAGTTGAAATTCCTCCGTGGGGGCCTTCCTGGCCTCACACCACGCAACATATTTTCTCCAAATGCGGTGATAATGTTGTGCAGTCACCTCCTTCCTGGCTTTAACCAGTGTAGGAATGACCTCTTCTGGAATGCCTTTTTCCTTTAGAATTCGGCGTTCAACCGCCATGCCGTCAAACGCAGCCGCGGTAAGTCTTGGAATAGACACGGTCCCTGCTGAATCAGGTCCCGTCTTAGAGGTAGAGGGCACGGATTTTCCGTGAGCATCTCCTGAAGTTCCGGGTACCAAGTTCTTCTTGGCCAATCCGGAGCCACGAGTATCGTTCTTATTCCCCTTTGCCGTATAATTCTCAGTACTTTGGGTATGAGAGGCAGAGGAGGAAACACATACACTGACTGGTACACCCACGGTGTTACCAGAGCGTCCACAGCTATTGCCTGAGGGTCTCTTGACCTGGCGCAATACCTGTCCAGTTTTTTGTTGAGACGAGACGCCATCATATCCACCTTTGGTTTTTCCCAACGGTTCACAATCATGTGGAAGACTTCTGGATGAAGTCCCCACTCTCCCGGGTGTAGATTGTGTCTGCTGAGGAAGTCTGCTTCCCAGTTGTCTACTCCCGGAATGAACACTGCTGACAGTGCTATCACATGATCTTCCGCCCAGCGAAGAATCCTTGCAGCTTCTGCCATTGCTCTCCTGCTTCTTGTGCCGCCCTGTCTGTTTACGTGGGCGACTGCCGTGATGTTGTCCGACTGGATCAACACCGGCTGACCCTGAAGCAGGGGTTTTGCCAGGCTTAGAGCATTGTAAATTTCTCTTAGCTCCAGTATATTTATATGAAGAGACATCTCCAGGCTTGATCATACTCCCTGGAAGTTTCTTCCCTGTGTGACCGCTCCCCAGCCTCTCAGACTGGCATCCGTGGTCACCAGGACCCAGTCCTGTATGCCGAATCTGCGGCCCTCTAACAGATGAGCACTCTGCAACCACCACAGAAGAGACACCCTTGTCCGTGGCGATAAGGTTATCCGCTGATGCATCTGCAGATGCGATCCGGACCATTTGTCCAGCAGATCCCACTGAAAAGTTTGTGCGTGGAATCTGCCGAATGGAATTGCTTCGTAAGAAGCCATCTTTCCCAGGACTCTTGTGCATTGATGCACAGACACTTTTCCTGGTTTTAGGAGGTTCCTGACAAGTTCGGATAACTCCTTGGCTTTCTCCTCCGGAAGAAACACCTTTTTCTGAACCGTGTCCAGAATCATTCCCAGGAACAGCAGACGTGTTGTCGGGGTCAACTGAGATTTTGGAAAATTCAGAATCCACCCGTGTTGTTGCAGCACTACTTGGGTTAGTGCTACTCCGTCCTCCAGCTGTTCTCTGGACCTTGCCCTTATCAGGAGATCGTCCAAGTAAGGGATAATTAATACGCCTCTTCGCAGAAGAATCATCATTTCGGCCATTACCTTGGTAAAGACCCGAGGTGCCGTGGACAATCCAAACGGCAGCGTCTGAAACTGATAATGACAGTTTTGCACCACGAACCTGAGGTACCCTTGATGTGAAGGGCAAATTGGGACATGCAGGTAAGCATCCTTTATGTCCAGGGACACCATAAAGTCCCCTTCTTCCAGATTCGCTATCACTGCTCTGAGTGATTCCATCTTGAACTTGAATTTTTGTATGTACAGGTTCAAAGATTTCAGATTTAGAATAGGTCTTACCGAGCCGTCCGGCTTCGGTACCACAAATAGCGTGGAGTAATACCCCTTTCCCTGTTGTAGGAGGGGTACCATGACTATCACCTGCTGAGAAAACAGCTTGTGAATGGCTTCCAATACCGTCGCCCTGTCTGAGGGAGACGTTGGCAAAGCAGACTTTAGGAACCGGCGAGGGGGAGACTTCTCGAATTCCAACCTGTAACCCTGAGATACTACCTGCAGGATCCAAGGGTCCACCTGTGAGCAAGCCCACTGTGCGCTGAAATTCCTGAGTCGACCCCCCACCGCTCCTGAGTCCGCTTGTACAGCCCCAGCGTCATGCTGAGGGCTTTGCAGAAACCTGGGAGGGCTTCTGTTCCTGGGCAGGGGCTGCTTGCTGCCCTCTCTTACCCCTTCCTCTGCCCCGGGGCAGATATGACTGTCCTTTTGCCCTCTTGTTCTTATAGGACCGAAAGGACTGCGGCTGAAAAGACGGTGTCTTTTTCTGTTGGGAGGGTGTCTGAGGTAAAAAGGTGGATTTTCCGGCAGTTGCCGTGGCCACCAGATCCGATAGACCTACGCCAAATAATTCCTCCCCTTTATACGGCAATACTTCCATATGTCGTTTGGAATCCGCATCACCTGACCACTGTCGCGTCCATAAACTTCTTCTGGCAGATATTGACATCGCACTTACTCTCGATGCCAGAGTGCAAATATCCCTCTGAGCATCTCGCATATGCACGCAGGTGAGTTCACTTCTTCTCCCCTCTGTCCCTCGTTGCAGTGATCCTGTTGCCAGCAGGAATCACTGTAAAATAAAAAACCTAAGCTAAACTCTCTAAGCAGCTCTTTATGAGAGCCACCTAGAATTGCACCCTTCTCGGCCGGGCACAAAAATCTAACTGGAGTCTGGAGGAGGGTCATAGGGGGAGGAGCCAGTACACACCACCTGACCTGTAAAAGCTTTACTTTTGTGCCCTGTCTCCTGCGGAGCCGCTATTCCCCATGGTCCTTTCAGGAACCCCAGCATCCACTTAGGACGATAGAGAAAAAATACTGTCCCTATCCAGGGTATCAATATTTTCAGTCAGGGAATCCGACCAGACCACCCCAGCACTGCACATCCAGGCTGAGGCGATGGCTGGTCGCAGTATAACACCAGTATGTGTGTATATACTCTTTAGGGTAGTTTCCAGCCTCCTATCAGCTGGATCCTTGAGGGCGGCCGTATCAGGAGACGGTAACGCCACTTGTTTTGATAAGCGTGTGAGCGCCTTATCCACCCTAGGGGGTGTTTCCCAGCGCGCCCTAACCTCTGGCGGGAAAGGGTATAATGCCAATAACTTTTTTGAAATTAGCACTTATCTATCTGGGTTAACCCACGCTTCATCACATACATCATTCAATTCCTCTGATTCAGGAAAAACTACAGGTAGTTTTTTCACCCCCCACATAATACCCCTTTTTGTGGTACTTGCAGTATCAGAGATATGCAAAGCCTCCTTCATTGCCGTGATCATATAACGTGTGGCTCTACTTGAAAATACGTTTGTTTCTTCACCGTCGACACTAGATTCAGTGTCTGTGTCGACCGACTGAGGTAAAGGGCGTTTTACAGCCCCTGACGGTGTCCGAGACGCCTGGGCAGGTACCAACTGGTTTTCCGGCCGTCTCATGTCGTCAACTGATTTTTGTAATGTGCTGACATTATCACGTAATTCCATAAACAAAGCCATCCATTCCGGTGTCGACTCCCTGGGGGGTGACATCACCATTACCGGCAATTGCTCTGCCTCCACACCAACATCGTCCTCATACATGTCGACACACGTACCGACACACAGCAGACACACAGGGAATGCTCTTATCGAAGACAGGACCCCACTAGCCCTTTGGGGAGACAGAGGGAGAGTTTGCCAGCACACACCCAAGCGCTATAATATATATGGGAACAACCTTATATAAGTGTTGTATCCTTACAGCAGCTTAAATATATAAAATATCGCCATAAAAAGTGCCCCCCCTCTCTGTTTTACCCTGTTTCTGTAGTGCAGGGGAGAGTCCTGGGAGCCTTCCTCACAGCGGAGCTGAGCAGGAAAATGGCGCTGTGTGCTGAGGAGAATAAGCCCCGCCCCCTATTCCGGCGGGCTTTTCTCCCGTAGTTTGTAATATCTGGCAGGGGTTAAATACATCCATATAGCCTCAAGGGCTATATGTGATGTATTTTTTAGCCATAAAAGGTATTTACATTGCTGCCCAGGGCGCCCCCAGCAGCGCCCTGCACCCTTCGTGACCATTGGTGAGAAGTGTGTGACAAACAATGGCGCACAGCTGCAGTGCTGTGCGCTACCTTCAAGAAGACTGAAGAGCCTTCTGCCGCCGGTTTCTGGACCTTCAATCTTTAGCATCTGCAAGGGGGGTCGGCGGCGCGGCTCCGGGACGAACCCCAGGGTGAGACCTGTGTTCCGACTCCCTCTGGAGCTAATGGTGTCCAGTAGCCTAAGAAGCCAATCCATCCTGCACGCAGGTGAGTTGAACTTCTCTCCCCTAAGTCCCTCGATGCAGTGAGCCTGTTGCCAGCAGGACTCACTGAAAATAATAAACCTAAAAACTTTTTCTAAGCAGCTCCTTAAGAGCCACCTAGATTGCACCCTGCTCGGACGGGCACAAAAACCTAACTGGGGCTTGGAGGAGGGTCATAGGGGGAGGAGCCAGTACACACCACCTGATCCTAAAGCTTTAGTTTTGTGCCCTGTCTCCTGCGGAGCCGCTAATCCCCATGGTCCTGACGGAGTCCCCAGCATCCACTTAGGACGTCAGAGAAATCAAAAATAGGATTTTGGTACTTACCAGGTAAATCCTTTTCTTTGAATCCATAGGGGGCACTGGAGTACTCTTGGGATATGGACGGGCGGAGCCGAACAAAGGCACTGAATATTCAAATTTAGGACCCTCCCACCCCTCCATATCCCCGAGTACCTCAGTGTACTGTCTCAGTGTTTTTTACTGAGCGAACAGGAACGATATAGAGAGGTTGACAATGGAGAATACCTATAACATAACGGACAACAACAATGTTGACCCATAACCTTACTGTCAACTAAACAGTTGACACCATAACCGATAGAACTTTATAATTTGAACCAATCGGTGAAAATGTGTTACCATAAGCTCCTCTGAGCTTAATATCAATCAAGTAAAACTTGTTACCCTAAGCTCCCTTGAGCTTAAAACAACCCAGGTAAAACTGCTCTGGGTGGGCGTCCAGTGCCCCCTATGGATTCAAAGAAAAGGATTTACCTGGTAAGTACCAAAATCCTATTTTCTTTATCATCCACTAGGGGTCACTGGAGTACTCTTGGGACGTACCAAAGCTTCCCTCGTGGGCGGGAGAGCTGTTTTGATACTTGTAACAGTAGGCAGCCCAAAGCTAGATGCTGATGGCGCCACCATTTATAACGTGTAAACGTGCACAAACATGGTGCACATGAAGGCTATATAGCCGCGTTTTAGACACTCCACGACCCACTGGGTCTGACATTCCCACAGACCTGTGGGATGAGCTATTACTGACGCAGGCGATTGTAACTTAGCCTTAAAGTAAACCTGACTTGTAGTCATTATTATTACCCAACTGGATAATGTCTGCTAAGAAACTGGCTAACCCCAGTTGGCAGTATCATAGAGAACAAACAACGTATTCATATCACGTACTGTTGACGTTCGGGACATATATAAACGCGTAATGCGTGTACCACATTCAGAATTCTAGAATGTGCTGTCCACACAGGAAACCCCTATTGGTATATTGATGTGAAGAATACGAAAGCGTGATTCGTCCGAAGATCTGCTTTGTCATGAGAAAACTCAAATACGGTGGCTTGGAATACAAGGCACCCAAATATGAAAACAAAACCCTTGCCGAAGCCAAGGCTATAAGAAAATTGTGACAAACTGTCTTATGAGCCGTTTTGACAACGGAGAGAGCAGCGGAAACTGGTGGAGCTTCCTCTCAGCGGTACTATGGAGAAAAACATGGCGCTGAGGAAGAAGCCCCGCCCCCTCGACGGCAGGCTTCTGTCCCGCTTTCATGTACAATTTTGGCAGGGGATAACATATATACAGTGCCCAACTGTATATTATGCAAACTTTTGCCAAAGAGGTCTCTAATTGCTGCCCAGGGCGCCCCCCCTACAGTGACTGGAGTATGTGGGTTTAGTGTGGGAGCAATGGCACATAGCTGCTGTGCGCTACCTCATATGAAGACTGGAGTCTTCTGCCGCCGATTTCGAAGTCTTCTTGCTTCTGTCACCGGCTTCTGTCTTCTGGCTCTGCGAGGGGGACGGCGGCGCGGCTCCGGGATCAGACGACCAAGGGTGCGATCCTGTGTACGATCCCTCTGGAGCTAATGGTGTCCAGTAGCCTAAGAAGCAGGACCTATCTTCAGTGAGTAGGGCTGCTTCTCTCCCCTCAGTCCCCACGTAGCAGAGAGCCTGTTGCCAGCAGATCTCTCTGAAAATTAAAAAACCTAACAAAATACTTTTTTTAGCAAGCTCAGGAGAGCTCACTAAGTAGCACCCAGCTCGTCCGGGCACAGATTCTAACCGAGGTCTTGAGGAGGGACATAGAGGAGCCAGAATCCAAATTCTTTCTTAAAGTGCCCTGTCTCCTGCAGAGCCAGTCTATTCCCCATGGTCCTTACGGAGTCCCAGCATCCACTAAGACGTTAGAGAAAATAAGATTTTACTTACCGATAAATCTATTTCTCGTAGTCCGTAGTGGATGCTGGGGACTCCGTCAGGACCATGGGGATTAGCGGCTCCGCAGGAGACAGGGCACAAAACTAAAGCTTTAGGATCAGGTGGTGTGTACTGGCTCCTCCCCCTATGACCCTCCTCCAAGCCTCAGTTAGGATACTGTGCCCGGACGAGCGTACACAATAAGGAAGGATATTGAATCCCGGGTAAGACTCATACCAGCCATACCAATCACCAATCACACCGTATAACTTGTGATCTAAACCCAGTTAACAGTATGACAAACGTAGGAGCCTCTGAACAGACGGCTCACAACAATAACAACCCGAATTTGTTTGTAACAATAACTATGTACAAGTATTGCAGACAATCCGCACTTGGGATGGGCGCCCAGCATCCACTACGGACTACGAGAAATAGATTTATCGGTAAGTAAAATCTTATTTTCTCTGACGTCCTAAGTGGATGCTGGGGACTCCGTCAGGACCATGGGGATTATACCAAAGCTCCCAAACGGGTGGGAGAGTGCGGATGACTCTGCAGCACCAAATGAGAGAACTCCAGGTCCTCTTTAGCCAGGGTATCAAATTTGTAGAATTTTACAAACGTGTTCTCCCCCGACCACGTAGCTGCTCGGCAGTTGTAATGCCGAGACCCCTCGGGCAGCCGCCCAGGATGAGCCCATCTTCCTTGTGGAATGGGCCTTGACAGATTTAGGCTGTGGCAGGCCTGCCACAGAATGTGCAAGTTGAATTGTGCTACAAATCCAACGAGCAATCGTCTGCTTAGAAGCAGGAGCACCCAGCTTGTTGGGTGCATACAGTATAAACAGCGAGTCACATTTTCTGACTCCAGCCGTCCTTGAAATGTATATTTTCAATGCCCTGACAACATCCAGCAACTTGGAATCTTCCAAATCGCTAGTAGCCGCAGGCACCACAATAGGCTGGTTCAGGTGAAACGCTGACACCACCTTAGGCAGAAACTGAGGACGCGTCCGCAGTTCTGCCCTGTCCGAATGGAAAATCAGATATGGGCTCTTATACGATAAAGTCGCCAATTCTGATACTCTCCTGGCTGAAGCCAGGGCCAGTAGCATGGTTACTTTCCATGTAAGATATTTCAAATCCACCGATTTGAGTGGCTCAAACCAATGGGATTTGAGAAAATCCAAAACTACATTCAGATCCCACGGAGCCACAGGGGGCACAACCGGGGGCTGTATATGTAGTACTCCTTTTACAAAAGTCTGGACTTCAGGAACTGAAGCCAATTCTTTCTGGAAGAAAATCGACAGGGCCGAAATTTGAACCTTAATGGACCCCAATTTGAGGCCCATAGACAATCCTGTTTGCAGGAAATGTAGGAATCGACCCAGTTGAAATTCCTCCGTGGGGGCCTTCCTGGCCTCACACCACGCAACATATTTTCTCCAAATGCGGTGATAATGTTGTGCAGTCACCTCCTTCCTGGCTTTAACCAGTGTAGGAATGACCTCTTCTGGAATGCCTTTTTCCTTTAGAATTCGGCGTTCAACCGCCATGCCGTCAAACGCAGCCGCGGTAAGTCTTGGAATAGACACGGTCCCTGCTGAATCAGGTCCCGTCTTAGAGGTAGAGGGCACGGATTTTCCGTGAGCATCTCCTGAAGTTCCGGGTACCAAGTTCTTCTTGGCCAATCCGGAGCCACGAGTATCGTTCTTATTCCCCTTTGCCGTATAATTCTCAGTACTTTGGGTATGAGAGGCAGAGGAGGAAACACATACACTGACTGGTACACCCACGGTGTTACCAGAGCGTCCACAGCTATTGCCTGAGGGTCTCTTGACCTGGCGCAATACCTGTCCAGTTTTTTGTTGAGACGAGACGCCATCATATCCACCTTTGGTTTTTCCCAACGGTTCACAATCATGTGGAAGACTTCTGGATGAAGTCCCCACTCTCCCGGGTGTAGATTGTGTCTGCTGAGGAAGTCTGCTTCCCAGTTGTCTACTCCCGGAATGAACACTGCTGACAGTGCTATCACATGATCTTCCGCCCAGCGAAGAATCCTTGCAGCTTCTGCCATTGCTCTCCTGCTTCTTGTGCCGCCCTGTCTGTTTACGTGGGCGACTGCCGTGATGTTGTCCGACTGGATCAACACCGGCTGACCCTGAAGCAGGGGTTTTGCCAGGCTTAGAGCATTGTAAATTTCTCTTAGCTCCAGTATATTTATATGAAGAGACATCTCCAGGCTTGATCATACTCCCTGGAAGTTTCTTCCCTGTGTGACCGCTCCCCAGCCTCTCAGACTGGCATCCGTGGTCACCAGGACCCAGTCCTGTATGCCGAATCTGCGGCCCTCTAACAGATGAGCACTCTGCAACCACCACAGAAGAGACACCCTTGTCCGTGGCGATAAGGTTATCCGCTGATGCATCTGCAGATGCGATCCGGACCATTTGTCCAGCAGATCCCACTGAAAAGTTTGTGCGTGGAATCTGCCGAATGGAATTGCTTCGTAAGAAGCCATCTTTCCCAGGACTCTTGTGCATTGATGCACAGACACTTTTCCTGGTTTTAGGAGGTTCCTGACAAGTTCGGATAACTCCTTGGCTTTCTCCTCCGGAAGAAACACCTTTTTCTGAACCGTGTCCAGAATCATTCCCAGGAACAGCAGACGTGTTGTCGGGGTCAACTGAGATTTTGGAAAATTCAGAATCCACCCGTGTTGTTGCAGCACTACTTGGGTTAGTGCTACTCCGTCCTCCAGCTGTTCTCTGGACCTTGCCCTTATCAGGAGATCGTCCAAGTAAGGGATAATTAATACGCCTCTTCGCAGAAGAATCATCATTTCGGCCATTACCTTGGTAAAGACCCGAGGTGCCGTGGACAATCCAAACGGCAGCGTCTGAAACTGATAATGACAGTTTTGCACCACGAACCTGAGGTACCCTTGATGTGAAGGGCAAATTGGGACATGCAGGTAAGCATCCTTTATGTCCAGGGACACCATAAAGTCCCCTTCTTCCAGATTCGCTATCACTGCTCTGAGTGATTCCATCTTGAACTTGAATTTTTGTATGTACAGGTTCAAAGATTTCAGATTTAGAATAGGTCTTACCGAGCCGTCCGGCTTCGGTACCACAAATAGCGTGGAGTAATACCCCTTTCCCTGTTGTAGGAGGGGTACCATGACTATCACCTGCTGAGAAAACAGCTTGTGAATGGCTTCCAATACCGTCGCCCTGTCTGAGGGAGACGTTGGCAAAGCAGACTTTAGGAACCGGCGAGGGGGAGACTTCTCGAATTCCAACCTGTAACCCTGAGATACTACCTGCAGGATCCAAGGGTCCACCTGTGAGCAAGCCCACTGTGCGCTGAAATTCCTGAGTCGACCCCCCACCGCTCCTGAGTCCGCTTGTACAGCCCCAGCGTCATGCTGAGGGCTTTGCAGAAACCTGGGAGGGCTTCTGTTCCTGGGCAGGGGCTGCTTGCTGCCCTCTCTTACCCCTTCCTCTGCCCCGGGGCAGATATGACTGTCCTTTTGCCCTCTTGTTCTTATAGGACCGAAAGGACTGCGGCTGAAAAGACGGTGTCTTTTTCTGTTGGGAGGGTGTCTGAGGTAAAAAGGTGGATTTTCCGGCAGTTGCCGTGGCCACCAGATCCGATAGACCTACGCCAAATAATTCCTCCCCTTTATACGGCAATACTTCCATATGTCGTTTGGAATCCGCATCACCTGACCACTGTCGCGTCCATAAACTTCTTCTGGCAGATATTGACATCGCACTTACTCTCGATGCCAGAGTGCAAATATCCCTCTGAGCATCTCGCATATGCACGCAGGTGAGTTCACTTCTTCTCCCCTCTGTCCCTCGTTGCAGTGATCCTGTTGCCAGCAGGAATCACTGTAAAATAAAAAACCTAAGCTAAACTCTCTAAGCAGCTCTTTATGAGAGCCACCTAGAATTGCACCCTTCTCGGCCGGGCACAAAAATCTAACTGGAGTCTGGAGGAGGGTCATAGGGGGAGGAGCCAGTACACACCACCTGACCTGTAAAAGCTTTACTTTTGTGCCCTGTCTCCTGCGGAGCCGCTATTCCCCATGGTCCTTTCAGGAACCCCAGCATCCACTTAGGACGATAGAGAAAAAATACTGTCCCTATCCAGGGTATCAATATTTTCAGTCAGGGAATCCGACCAGACCACCCCAGCACTGCACATCCAGGCTGAGGCGATGGCTGGTCGCAGTATAACACCAGTATGTGTGTATATACTCTTTAGGGTAGTTTCCAGCCTCCTATCAGCTGGATCCTTGAGGGCGGCCGTATCAGGAGACGGTAACGCCACTTGTTTTGATAAGCGTGTGAGCGCCTTATCCACCCTAGGGGGTGTTTCCCAGCGCGCCCTAACCTCTGGCGGGAAAGGGTATAATGCCAATAACTTTTTTGAAATTAGCACTTATCTATCTGGGTTAACCCACGCTTCATCACATACATCATTCAATTCCTCTGATTCAGGAAAAACTACAGGTAGTTTTTTCACCCCCCACATAATACCCCTTTTTGTGGTACTTGCAGTATCAGAGATATGCAAAGCCTCCTTCATTGCCGTGATCATATAACGTGTGGCTCTACTTGAAAATACGTTTGTTTCTTCACCGTCGACACTAGATTCAGTGTCTGTGTCGACCGACTGAGGTAAAGGGCGTTTTACAGCCCCTGACGGTGTCCGAGACGCCTGGGCAGGTACCAACTGGTTTTCCGGCCGTCTCATGTCGTCAACTGATTTTTGTAATGTGCTGACATTATCACGTAATTCCATAAACAAAGCCATCCATTCCGGTGTCGACTCCCTGGGGGGTGACATCACCATTACCGGCAATTGCTCTGCCTCCACACCAACATCGTCCTCATACATGTCGACACACGTACCGACACACAGCAGACACACAGGGAATGCTCTTATCGAAGACAGGACCCCACTAGCCCTTTGGGGAGACAGAGGGAGAGTTTGCCAGCACACACCCAAGCGCTATAATATATATGGGAACAACCTTATATAAGTGTTGTATCCTTACAGCAGCTTAAATATATAAAATATCGCCATAAAAAGTGCCCCCCCTCTCTGTTTTACCCTGTTTCTGTAGTGCAGGGGAGAGTCCTGGGAGCCTTCCTCACAGCGGAGCTGAGCAGGAAAATGGCGCTGTGTGCTGAGGAGAATAAGCCCCGCCCCCTATTCCGGCGGGCTTTTCTCCCGTAGTTTGTAATATCTGGCAGGGGTTAAATACATCCATATAGCCTCAAGGGCTATATGTGATGTATTTTTTAGCCATAAAAGGTATTTACATTGCTGCCCAGGGCGCCCCCAGCAGCGCCCTGCACCCTTCGTGACCATTGGTGAGAAGTGTGTGACAAACAATGGCGCACAGCTGCAGTGCTGTGCGCTACCTTCAAGAAGACTGAAGAGCCTTCTGCCGCCGGTTTCTGGACCTTCAATCTTTAGCATCTGCAAGGGGGGTCGGCGGCGCGGCTCCGGGACGAACCCCAGGGTGAGACCTGTGTTCCGACTCCCTCTGGAGCTAATGGTGTCCAGTAGCCTAAGAAGCCAATCCATCCTGCACGCAGGTGAGTTGAACTTCTCTCCCCTAAGTCCCTCGATGCAGTGAGCCTGTTGCCAGCAGGACTCACTGAAAATAATAAACCTAAAAACTTTTTCTAAGCAGCTCCTTAAGAGCCACCTAGATTGCACCCTGCTCGGACGGGCACAAAAACCTAACTGGGGCTTGGAGGAGGGTCATAGGGGGAGGAGCCAGTACACACCACCTGATCCTAAAGCTTTAGTTTTGTGCCCTGTCTCCTGCGGAGCCGCTAATCCCCATGGTCCTGACGGAGTCCCCAGCATCCACTTAGGACGTCAGAGAAATCAAAAATAGGATTTTGGTACTTACCAGGTAAATCCTTTTCTTTGAATCCATAGGGGGCACTGGAGTACTCTTGGGATATGGACGGGCGGAGCCGAACAAAGGCACTGAATATTCAAATTTAGGACCCTCCCACCCCTCCATATCCCCGAGTACCTCAGTGTACTGTCTCAGTGTTTTTTACTGAGCGAACAGGAACGATATAGAGAGGTTGACAATGGAGAATACCTATAACATAACGGACAACAACAATGTTGACCCATAACCTTACTGTCAACTAAACAGTTGACACCATAACCGATAGAACTTTATAATTTGAACCAATCGGTGAAAATGTGTTACCATAAGCTCCTCTGAGCTTAATATCAATCAAGTAAAACTTGTTACCCTAAGCTCCCTTGAGCTTAAAACAACCCAGGTAAAACTGCTCTGGGTGGGCGTCCAGTGCCCCCTATGGATTCAAAGAAAAGGATTTACCTGGTAAGTACCAAAATCCTATTTTCTTTATCATCCACTAGGGGTCACTGGAGTACTCTTGGGACGTACCAAAGCTTCCCTCGTGGGCGGGAGAGCTGTTTTGATACTTGTAACAGTAGGCAGCCCAAAGCTAGATGCTGATGGCGCCACCATTTATAACGTGTAAACGTGCACAAACATGGTGCACATGAAGGCTATATAGCCGCGTTTTAGACACTCCACGACCCACTGGGTCTGACATTCCCACAGACCTGTGGGATGAGCTATTACTGACGCAGGCGATTGTAACTTAGCCTTAAAGTAAACCTGACTTGTAGTCATTATTATTACCCAACTGGATAATGTCTGCTAAGAAACTGGCTAACCCCAGTTGGCAGTATCATAGAGAACAAACAACGTATTCATATCACGTACTGTTGACGTTCGGGACATATATAAACGCGTAATGCGTGTACCACATTCAGAATTCTAGAATGTGCTGTCCACACAGGAAACCCCTATTGGTATATTGATGTGAAGAATACGAAAGCGTGATTCGTCCGAAGATCTGCTTTGTCATGAGAAAACTCAAATACGGTGGCTTGGAATACAAGGCACCCAAATATGAAAACAAAACCCTTGCCGAAGCCAAGGCTATAAGAAAATTGTTTTCCAAAGTGAGAAACTTAATTCCCATTTGTTGAAAGGGTTCAAAATATGAAAACTGTAAGAAATCTGAACCCAACTTCAAGTCGCCTGGCGCTGTAGGTGGGATAAATAGAGTGTGAACTTTGATGACACCTTGTAGAAAGATGTGTACAGACGCCAATAGAGGCAAACGTCTTTGACAATAAGTTTATCACACAGATACCTGCACTCTTCGTGCAGATCAACGCAGTTTTCCATCCCACCCCGTTTAACAGAATACGGGTTACTTGAAGGATGATGTTGGAAACTTCCGAGGTTTACCACCTAAGTAAGCACACGAAATTTTGTAAAAATGAGCTGCCTTAAACGGCTTACTATTTCGTAACATGGTTAGTATAACCGATACTGTAATGCTCAATTTCTTAAGAGGGCGTTTGCACCCTCACCCCGTCAACCGCAGCTGCGGTACATAGATAATAGGTACATAGGTAACTATGGGTAAACTAACGTTCCCTGATGTAACAGGTTGGACGTATTATGAGCGGGCCAAGATCGTGTGCAAGTATTCCTTGAAAATTCGAGAAGCAAACTTCTCCGAAACCCATGAGCTACCACCAGTATGACTGTGACAAACTGTCTTATGAGCCGTTTTGACAACGGAGAGAGCAGCGGAAACTGGTGGAGCCAGATACACGATGCTGAATGACCACATGAATGTGAGCGACTCCACCGCCACTGCCCTTGTGATCTGTTTTGTACACATACTGAGCTTTTGTAATTGTGGCGAGATGCCATCATGTATACTTGAGGGTAACCCCCTTCTGTGGACTCACATATGAAACACCTCTGGATTTAATGTCCAGTTTTCAGGATCCAAATCCTGACGGGTGAGATCCTCTGTCTAACAGATGTCCACTCACGTAATGTGACATTTTCACATAATGGTGTTCTAAGCCATTGAGGATTTGAGTCACATGCCGCATTACCATGCGGCTTCTTGGTTCTCACTGGTTGTTGTGTATGCAACTGCCGTTGCCTTGTTTGACTGCTTAAGGCCAGCGTGAGACAGGCATCAAACATTTACCTGAAACTCATGGTTGTTCCTCTCCACAGAAATCTTTAGTAAAAGGCAAAAGATTTATTCGTTCTGAAGAGAAACCAGAGTATATACCTGGTCAGACTGAAAGCGAATCATGTATTGCATTGTAAAATGCACAGAGTTCTAGGACCTTTATCGACAGCAATCTGTCGTGTTTTAGAACCTTTGTTGCTGATTTTAACTACAAATCCTGACCCTCTGCGACTGTCGTCCAGAGTATATGCACCCTTTTCCCTCTGTGGGAAACGCGAGTGAAGGGTGGCGAACTAAATTGAAAACACATCTTTATTCTTAATAGGTGAATACACCAATGTACCGCTAGTGTGCGTGTTTTGCACTAATTACTAGACGTACATTTGTTATTGCTGGTGTAGTAGGTAAAAGTCTTTGATTTATAATCTTACCTAGGAATTGACATCGTTTAGACGGAATTAGATGCGATTGTTTTCGAACTTGATCTGCTACCGCAGTATACCTTAGTAGCGCAAGTTAGAGGAACTTTGTTGAGACAGAGTTCTTATGAGCAGATCATCTAAGGTAGAGAAACTCTGTTGAGACAGAGTTCTTATGTGAGATGAGCTATCATCCCCAACATAACTTTGGTAAATACCCGAGGCGATAAGCAACGGTAGACCCGAAATGGATAATGGTTGTGGCGATTTGCAAACGCTAGAACCCGTGAAGATCAAACCGGAATGGGTAAATACGCATTGTGAAGATCAAGTGCCATTATGCCACTTTGTGCTCCAATAAACAAATACTAACCGCAGAAAATTCATTTTCCCACTGCAGTAAGTGACCTGCTGATTGAGATTGCGACAGAGCCGTCTGGTTTTGCTCAAACAGAGGGAATATGTAACCCTGACTCTGTTGGTATACTACTGCTTGGATTATAAAGACAGCTGAAACCCAGCAGAGACTAAATGGCAACCTGCCAAACCGGTCGACAGAGCCAGTATTGTCCTTTAATCTGTAAATAGCTGAGACATCCATGAATTGAAGTCTGGAAACCCCTCAAAGTAACATGTAAAGACGCGCTTCCACAATTGGAAAAGAGGTCATCAAACCACTGGCTTGCTGACTGTAGCGTCCTGACGTTACAAGGCGTGACTGTTTTGTACACCCGCCTTTGAAAAACGGAAGTCTAAAGGGATTAAACGCCGGTACCAGTATTCCGTTTTGATACTGGATGCGGTAATGGCTGAATATCAAATTTAGGACCAACCAAGCTCTGTCCTAGTCGTGCTGAACTAGCTACGATGAAAAACAGGCGTTAGTAGAGGCTTTACAGATATACTCTGCAGCTTCTTTTAACAGTGATCTCATAGTTTCCATACCTAGAGACTAATGACCCAAATGTATCCTGGGTCTTTAAAATGTTTAACACAGACGCATTTGCCAATGGCGGATCGCGTTATTTTGAAACGATTAAATAGTGGTCAAAGTCCACTAATATTTTCTAAAAAACAAATGGAGGCCTTGACTCACTGGTTTTTAGCAATGTATGTTGCCCAAAACCCCCGCACTATATAAGTGCTGGTGTAATGCACCCTTCTCACTCGAAGTTTCTGCATCAACCCTGGTACCCAAAGGAACTTGGCCCTTTGAAAAGACTATCTTTAGTTATAGCAGGCGGAGTACTTCCGAGACTCCGATATTACCGCTGTTTTAATTTGAATTATTTTTAGTCTGCGCTAGAGCCTTACTAGCTATGCAGACTGACACCACAATAGGCAACAGACAGACACTTGCACTACTTGTTGAAGTTCTTTTGTGTCATATATATATTTTTGTTGCTGAAAAGCATATTAAGGCCAGCCGTAGCCAGGCTATGAAACACATGGTTATTTCTCTCTACGGACATCTTTAGCAACAGGCGAAAGATTTATTAGATCTGAAGAGAAACCAGAGTATTCTTTATGTGAAAAGCAGTTCACATGTGCAATCCGAACTACATTCCCACTAACACCCCCTTTGCCTCTGGTGGCTTAGAGATGTAGGGCAGGAATGTTCTAGAATTATAAACTGGAAGAAACTGTAATGATTAAAAATGGCCCCCATGCCATGCATACACTGAAAAGCACAGGACCTGCTGCAGTGTTAATATATATAGACATAATAGCCTATTATACAGGTAATATAGGCTTAATAGCCTATTAAAGTGTGATAATCACATTCCAGTTAATAGAACACTTATGACATCAAATGGCAGCCTACAGAAACAGGAAGCATGCCATCCATACAATTAGAAACATATTTTAGGACATGCTCTGTGAAAACTATGTCTTATTAACCCATGCAGCCTTGGTGCTGTTGCTATGGGTATTTACTCCCCCTTACCCCCGGTAGTCTCCCCTATGTTACCTGCAGCGGGAACGGGTGCAGGGAGAGCAGGGGAGCGCTGTGTATAGCGCCGGGGAGCCGTCCGGAAGAGCGGGCGGCGCCATGTATCATCAGCGTGCGGTGTCAGCGCTGGAAGAGCGGCCGGCGTCTGTGAGTGACGTGCGGCCGCTCTGTGCATGTTAGAAAGCGGGTACTTACTGTGGCTCGGGCGGCGCCTGTCCTACCTCGGTGCCGGGTAATCAGCGCTGGGAGAGCGGCCGGCGTCTCTGAGTGACGTGCGGCCGCTCTGAGCTTCCAGCGTAGTTAAGCGGGGCATATCAGCGGCGGCTTCAGCGGCGGCAAACCCCCACACAGCAGGGCGGCAGCGTGAGCTGACCGCCCTGACACCCCACCATTAGGACATGTGCCGCACCTCCTGTACGCTCCGTCCAGCTTGTGACGGGGCTTTCATCCTGGCTGTGACGGGGCTTTCTGTAAGCTCCGTCCAGTGTCAGACTGACTTCCATAGCGGCTGGGCATAGTGCGTATGAGCTCCCCCTGCTGTGCAGCCGGACGGAGCTCCGTATGCGCAGGAGGCATTAACCCCTACATAGCGGGGCGGCAGCCTGCGCTGACCGCCCCGTTTCCCCCAGCCTACCTTTCTGATCATGGCTGACGACTGCCTGTAGTCTTGGCTGTGGCGGGGCTTTTTATGTGTAAGCTCCGTCCAGCTCCAGTCAGCTTCCAGTAATCTATGGCTGCGACGGCTTCTTTGTGCAAGCCCGTCCAGCTTTTCCTGGCTGCTCTTTGTAGAAGCAGTGGGCTGTCTGTGGCTGTGAGGGTGCTCTTCGTGAGGACCGACACGCCATGCTGTCTGTGGCTGTGAGGGTGCTCTTTGTGAGGACCGACACGCCATGCGCTGCCCGTGCAGCGGCACTATCCCGGACCCATGTTTTTCCAGAAACTGGGAAGGGATGTGCTAAGTGTAAAAATAAAAATTAAAAATAAAAATTAAAAATAAAAATCCAAGTGTGGCTATACCACAAGCCGATGTTCGTGCTGTGAGCACCGAAAAAACACTGAGACAGTACACTGAGGTACTCGGGGATATGGAGGGGTGGGAGGGTCCTAAATTTGAATATTCAGTGCCTTTGTTCGGCTCCGCCCGTCCATATCCCAAGAGTACTCCAGTGACCCCTAGTGGATGATAAAGAAATAATTGAGCTACTAATTAAGTCACCTGTGCTGAAGCCTGGATATCACTAAAACCTGTACTGTTAGCGTGCCTTGAGGACAGTGGTTAGGAATGCCTGCTCTATAGTGTCTTAGCGGTTTATTCTGGTGTCATATTATAAACGTAATACTGCCAAGACTGATGCATTTCTCATAAATTTTTCTCCTGCACTTGTTTAGGGTGTAGGGGTCTTATTTTAGAAGTTTGCATAGCAGGAAAATATCTAGGGGTCTGTATACCACAATGGGCTGCTGACATTGTGGTATGTATTAACTTCCCCCTTTCAGGGAAACTTGTTAACATTTCAATGGATGCTACAGGCGGTATCGTGGTTGGGTAGAAATGTTGCATTAAAACAGATTCTGTACCCAAGTTAATGTAATGTACTTTTCCATACTAAGCAGATTCCTCTATCAGTGCTTAAAGTCTATGCAGTATTTCTTACAGATGTAAGAAAATTAATCTAGGCTTTCTAGATGTGCAATGTTATTAGCAAAATCTAAAGGGGGACTTTCATTCCCAGATTTGGAAAGATACCAAACAGCTTTTCTGAGCCAGTTTTGAACGGCTTTGTGGTGGATAGACCTACACCATTGGTACTGTTAGAATGCAGTAGGTGTCACCCATTATTTATTTTTTTGTACAACGTGATTTATTGTGGTTACCATTGTCCTGTAAAATCCCAATGAACTCACAGCTGTGGTGGCCTCAATTGCTGCATGGTAGAGCTATTTTGAGGCTGGATGAGTTGTTTTCCTACTACAAACCTGTTCCTAGATGCTACAGCTGCCTTGATTCCAGATGAGATTTAATTACTGCAGATTAAGGGGGTGGTGTCTCTAGGAGACCATGTTCAACGGGGAACTACTTTTATGGCTGTATTCAAAAGAAATATTATGTTCCCTCTAAGGACTTCAACAAATACCTCCAGTGGCACCACTGGTTATGTAGCCACCATCTGGGATCACAGCATTTAGTAGTTATGCCCAAATATATAGAGACTTGCGCTAGCAGAGTATAAAAAGGGTATTACAAGGTGGTGTAGTTTGATGGGTTCCTTGAAACCTGTGCTCTTTTCAGCATCAAAATGGGAAGATCTTTCTACACATCACTGAAGCTCTATATTTAAATGCATTTCCCATACTGAAATGTTTTATAAGCTTATCCATAGGTTGTACTTAACATCTGTAAGGCTTCATAAAATTTCCTATCTCTAGCCAATGTTGACAGAACTGCAGCAAGGTTGGAGATTTCATGTGTTCCGTCATGCCTGAAACAGTTGCCCATAGGCGTCAGATTTTAAACTGGGATTAACATAACCCCAGATCCCATAATAGCGTTTTCACTTGCAGCATGGCACACTGGTCTGACTATTCGCAGCCAGTGAATGCTCCATTAAATTTCTACTAGGAATGAAGGGAGCAAACACCGGCTGCAAAGAGTCACAGCCTGGCATGCCATGCAGGAAGCAGTATCGCAGCATGCTGCATCACAGCAAAGAGGAGCATGGCTACATCTGTATGTTAATATCCACTAAGGCCCTCATTGCCTACTGGCGATTGGAAGTGGTGCAAAACTTTAGCTATAGAGAATTAAGTGCAAGCCCTCCGAGACAGCGAGTGGTCTCTTCTTCGGCTACTAATCTGTTAACGAAATGCTTTGGTTGGAGTGGAGTGAATATAGGGCAGACTCTACAGCGCAAGTTGCAGCAGGAAACTATTTGGCCCCTACAAATGCCTTTGGGGTTAGACCATAATGTGGATTCATATTTATGTACCTTGCTGTTACTTATTTTTGTATAATTTTTGCAATAGGTTACATTTTTAGTGTTAGTACAATTTTTTTTGTATGCATCCTGGACTTGGGGCCTTATCCTACTACACTTCCATTTGTGTTTAGGATGTTTTTATTGTATGTCAGTATTGACTATATATGCTGCTTTGTGCAATTTCAATAAAAATGTAATGTAAAAAAAAAAAAAATTGGGTATAAAAGTCTTCCAAGTACAGTTTCAACCATGCGTCATTCAATTTAAAAAAAAAAAACAAGACCAATTTACCAAAATCATTTATTAAAATAATCCATCCAAAATGCTGCAGATTGCTCCTGTAAAAGAAACATTTACATATTGAAGAGTAGGTTTCACCAACTGTAGAATGTTGACAATTCTTAAAATATTTTACGTGTCTTTCAAAGCAACTTTAGTATACCTCATTTATTGCCACTTTGTTGAAAACCGTGCAGGCCAAACTGGATGACATTTTCACTAATCCTGCAAAAGATTTTATAAGGTTTTAAATCTATTCAAATGTCCACTTCAATAAAAAAAACAAAAAAATAAAAAAATAAAAACACATCCACATTCTTATTGGGGCATTAATTTAACACCCCCTACGCAAAATACAGGAAGATTATGAAATCTTAGCTGGGTACACACTAGATGGCATGTACAATTTGCCAATAACAACCATCTTTAAAGACAGTTTGTATTGTCCAGTGTATGCACTATCGCTAGCAATGTGCGCTCTCCCGCAGGCTGTTACCGAAGTCATATGTACAAGCAGCTCAATTTTCACAATGTTATTGACTAGGAGCAAATTGTGCGGTGTGTACACTAGTAACAAGACTTGTTAAATTAGGCTAAAAACCCAACAATTTGTTAGTCAAAAGACTTGCGTATATTGTTTGCTCATTTGGAAAATCACTCTGCGTATGCAAAATATAGTTTGTCTGGGAGTTCCATGAAATCATGAGTGACATTTTCATATGCATGTCTAAAGTTATATTGGAAGACCATTATTAGTTTAGCTTTATGGATAATCCATCTTCCTACACAATTTACATTAAAACATGCAGAAAGCGTCAAGTGTATTTAGCAAACATACCTTAAGTCAAAAACTTAGCAGTTGATGTCAGCCAGTATCCAGATTCCATACCTAAAAGGTAAGTAAACATTATGGTCTAGAAAATAAAGTTTAAGTCCATTTAATGCTTGTATTTTGGTGAAACTGAAATGATCTTAACGATCATTTTAAGTTATCAAATCTTGGGGAAATTGTTTAAGTCAATACAGTAGATTTGACTTTATTAACAAATAACAGAGCAGAGTCTATATGTAGGACTTACTTACTGAAATGGAACTACAAAGCAGGTTTGATTACTTAACAGCCAAACCGCCACAAATTTAATGGTGTTAAGAATCAGGCCTTTAAAACTCAATCTTTACTAGTATTATCTGCAGTACAGATGTAGATCTGCTGCAATTTAGTCTTTTGTGCACGTAATGCATATTTAGAATAGGGGAAACAAACTAATGCATCTTAATATAAAGGTTTCAGTTTCAAGTTAAAATATATTGGCTAAGTATTCCAAATAGAGTACTAGCATCCCCACAAGTTCATAGGATACAGCTGCCTGCCTAAACTGCCAAAGCATTTCTACCCCATTACATCCCCTTATTCATTAGCTGCTTAAAAATGCAGTTCTTTGAACAACTTTTACAGGTATTGTCCAAAGAAAACTTGAACACCTGTAAGAGATGTCACTTAATTTACAGACTCCTTGTAAAAAAAAAAAAAAAAAGAAAAAAAGAAAAAAAAGCTAAATATCACAAACTGCACCTTTATAGCAGCATGTGTATTCTGACACCACACTTCTGATGTTTTAATGACAATTACAAACCATTCAAACACAATGCAGCGCTTTACCCTCATTGATGTGTACACATTACAGGACCATGTTTCTACTGTACAGCAATTTAGTGTACTATCCACAGAAACTGGTCATGTCTTCATTTCTAGGAATATCATGAATACCGAGATCACATGGCAGAACTAGACACTGCCATGTCCTACTGCAAACAAAGGTACAGCGTTACTACCTAAGAGCACATTACTAAACCACAACAATTTATTCAAACCCAGCGTTGCATTACATTCGTTTTTCTAGACTTTAAAGAAAGGTGGTGAGGGAGTGACTGAATGAAAGTTTACTGCTCATTAGCATGTGTAATTGGCCTACACAGGAACATGGCATAAAGCCTTTTTGCGTTTACTGGCCAATTACCAAGCAGTGGCTAGGTCAGTGAGTAAATCCTTAACTTCCAAAAACATGTAGGAAGGACAAGATTGTACATTCTACAGTGAAGACTCAAGTTAAAATACGTTAAGTATTCTAATCCCGTTATTGAAGTCAAACAGTTATTCAAGTTAAGCAGAGTGAGATACTGTGCACAAGATCAGAAATCGTGCACATGATCAGAAATCAGGCCAATGAAAAGTCTATTTGATTTATTCAAGACTAGCGGGTAGTCAACTCAGGCTTTTCCCACATTGAACAGACCAAACCTATATATGGTAACAAAATCCATCCTACATCTATTAAGTGCAAATTTTTGACAGCCTGTCTGGTGTTCATACATTAAAATATATGAAGGAACACTCCAATAAACTAATATCTACTGAAATTTGAAATACACAAGTGGGTTGAGTTTGTGAATAGATTCAGTTATTTGTACAGTCCTAGCCAGATATCCACGGAACAGAGGCCAACCTATAACAAGGTTCGATTCTGATTGAAAAACTGAAAGTCTACCCAAAATTCACTTTAATTATACAATTGTTCAGTTAATACAATCTGAAATTTAATTTTTTATTATTTTTAAAATACTTTAGTTGCCACAAACAAGCTATTTTAGAAACATTTTAAGATAAATATAGGGAAAGTGAACAATTAGTAAACTCCATATTTAATGCTGGAAGACATTAATGGAAACAATTTTGGGGTGCTTTAGTTCTGTCTTGGAAATTTAGCTCCCGGGCTAAAGGTGCCCCATACACCTATACGACTTCTTCATGGGAGAAGTCACACAAGATGTCAATTGAACAGCACTGCAGCTACCCAGGAGGCAGGATCGCATACGATACATTGTATGTGGTCCTTTTGCATATGATATATCATATGTGATCCCAGCCATGAATGTGGGATCTGACATCTATAGTGCAGTACTTCCGATCTAGGGGCTCAGATCAGATACCCACTGGACCGCGCATTGATCAGAGGTAGAGCGTATGCTATTTGCCCGTTTTCATCAGACTTATTGGCCCGAAACATCAGAATTGGGCAAAAATCACACTACGGGTGTGTACACACGGTGAGAGCCAAAACCGCAAGAAGAGTTAGTGCAGATTGCAAGGCGAAAGTCACCTTGCGATCCCGATGCGCTGTCCCGCCAGGTTGGCATCGCAAGAAAAGATACTGTGCAGGCAAGTCAATCCTTGCTAGATCGGTGTACTATCTAGTTCATCTCACATAAGCCAAAATCGTAAGCACACAGTCCACATCTCAAGAAAAGTTAATCAAAATCGGTGGTGCTGGGCTCCGGGGAGTTCAAGGGAAATCGCAAGTGAAAATCAGGCATAGCAAGGATCTCACCGTGTGTACACACCCTAATGTATGGATGGGCACCTCAAGTGCCCAAGAGCTATTCAACAACTTCCTGCAATACCCAAGATTGGCTGCACTAAGCTGCAGCTCTCAGGCTCAATAAAGCCGTTAGGTCATTAACCTCAAAATGGCTTTTGCTATGCACACTATGCAATATCGTTCACGATCCGAACGATATTGTTCAGTCCTGACCAATACTGCATAATGTGTACATGCGATCAGACACCGGATGCGCGCTCCCGTGGATCGCACGTGGATGTTGGACTGCATGCAGTCTTGATGAGGTGATATTGTATGGTTTGAATTCCAGTGATACGGTTTCTAGACTTCATTTGACAGTTTGTAGTGTGTACGCATGATCCGATACGTCAACTAATACAATATCATACGATATTGTATCGTATGGGATTGCATGATGTGTATATAGCATGACAGCAGAATTTTGATCACACCTCAGGAATGTGAGCATAAATCTCTTAAGTGCAGCATCAGGACTAGGTACTGGAACCAAATAGTTCCCAGGAACTTCATTGAATACCTGTAAGTTAATTGAACTACTCCATTAACAAGCAAACAGAATTCTGAAGATATTTTAAGGCCAAGTGTCACATGAACTTAGTCAGAATTGTAGACTAACGGAATATGCTGGTGCTATATACAGTATGTAAGGTACTCCGGTTTCCTCCCACGAGCCATACTGGTATGTAAATTGTCATCAGACAAAGCTCTCAATAGGGCCCAATTCAACTGTTCTCTGCGCTGGGCATCTTTTACAATGCGCATCTATTGGAGTTATTCAATTGTTGCTCCAATTAGATGCCCATTATCAGCTAAGGTGCCCAACAGCTCAGGGTTTAAGCTAGGGATGGCCATCGGTGGGTTATCCATTGATGGCAACCATCGATGGTTATCCCCGCTTTACTTTAAAGCGGGAAGGGCTTCTTAGGTGTCAGGGGTCAGAGCCACGCTCAGTCTCCAAACACATTGTAAGGGATAAAAAAAAAAAAAAATAAGAATTTACTCACCGGTAATTCTATTTCTCGTAGTCCGTAGTGGATGCTGGGAACTCCGTAAGGACCATGGGGGATAGCGGGCTCCGAAGGAGGCTGGGCACTCTAGAAAGATCTTAGACTACCTGGTGTGCACTGGCTCCTCCCACTATGACCCTCCTCCAAGCCTCAGTTAGGTACTGTGCCCGGACGAGCGTACACAATAAGGAAGGATTTTGAATCCCGGGTAAGACTCATACCAGCCACACCAATCACACCGTACAACTCGTGATATGAAACACAGTTAACAGTATGAAACAATAGAGCCTCTCAACAGATGGCTCAACAATAACCCGATTTAGTTAACCATAACTATGTACAAGTATTGCAGATAAACCGCACTTGGGATGGGCGCCCAGCATCCACTACGGACTACGAGAAATAGAATTACCGGTGAGTAAATTCTTATTTTCTCTAACGTCCTAGTGGATGCTGGGAACTCCGTAAGGACCATGGGGATTATACCAAAGCTCCCAAACGGGCGGGAGAGTGCGGATGACTCTGCAGCACTGAATGAGAGAACTCCAGGTCCTCCTCAGCCAGGGTATCAAATTTGTAGAATTTTTGCAAACGTGTTTGCCCCTGACCAAGTAGCTGCTCGGCAAAATTGTAAAGCCGAGACCTCTCGGGCAGCCGCCCAAGATGAGCCCACCTTCCTTGTGGAATGGGCATTGACAGATTTTGGCTGTGGCAGGCCTGCCACAGTATGTGCAAGCTGAATTGTACTACAAATCCAACGAGCAATAGTCTGCTTAGAAGCAGGAGCACCCAGCTTGTTAGGTGCATATAGGATAAACAGCGAGTCAGATTTTCTGACTCTAGCCGTTCTGGAAACATATATTTTCAGTGCCCTGACAACGTCTAGCAACTTGGAGTCCTCCAAGTCCCTAGTAGCCTAGGCACCACAATAGGCTGGTTCAGGTGAAACGCTGACACCACCTTTGGGAGAAACTGGGGACGAGTCCTCAATTCTGCCCTATCCATATGGAAAATCAAATAAGGGCTTTTACAAGACAAAGCCGCCAACTTTGATACTCGCCTGGCAGAAGCCAAGGCCAATAACATAACCACCTTCCACGTGAGATATTTCAGATCCACGGTTTTTAGTGGTTCAAACCAATGTGATTTTAAGAAACTCAACACCACGTTGAGATCCCAAGGTGCCACAGGAGGCACAAACGGGGGCTGACTCTGCAGCACTCCTTTTATAAATGTCTGAACTTCAGGTACTGAAGCTAGTTCTTTTTGAAAGAAAATCGACAGAGCCGAGATCTGTACCTTAATGGAACCCAATTTAAGGCCCATAGTCACTCCTGCTTGCAGGAAATGCAGAAATCGACCTAGTTGAAATTCCTCTGTTGGGGCCCTTTCGGCCTCACACCATGCAACATATTTTCGCCATATGCGGTGATAATGAGTTGCTGTAACCTCTTTTCTGGCTTTAGTAAGCGTAGGAATGACTTCCTCCGGAATGCCCTTTTCCTTCAGGATCCGGCGTTCAACCGCCATGCCGACAAACGCAGCCGCGGTAAGTCTTGGAACAGACAGGGCCCCTGCTGCCGCAGGTCCTGTCTGAGTGGCAGAGGCCATGGGTCCTCTGATATAAATTCTTGAAGTTCTGGGTACCAAGCTCTTCTTGGCCATCCACGAGTATCGTTCTTACTCCTCGCCTTCTTATTATTCTCAGTACCTTTGGTATGAGAGGCAGAGGGGAGAACACATAAACCGACTGGTACACCCACGGTGTTACCAGAGCGTCCATAGCTATCGCCTGAGGGTCCCTTGACCCGGTGCAATATCTTTTATAGCTTTTTGTTGAGGCGGGACGCCATCATGTCCACCTGTGGCCTTTCCCAATGGTGTACAATCCTATTGGAAGACTTCTGGAGGAAGTCCCCATTCTCCCGGGTGGAGGTCGTGTCTGTTGAGAAGATCTGCTTCCCAGTTGTCCACTCCGGGAATGAACACTGCTGACAGTGCTAACACATGATTTTCCGCCTATCGGAGAATCCTTGTGGCTTCTGCCATCGCCATCCTGCTTCTTGTGCTGCCCTGTTGGTTTACATGGGCGACTGCCGTGATGTTGTCTGATTGGATCAGTACCGGCTGGTTTTGAAGCAGAGGCCTTGCCGGCCTCAGGGCATTGTAAATGGCCCTCAGGTCCAGAATATTTATGTGTAGGGAAATAACCTGACTTGACCAAAGTCCCTGGAAATTTCTTCCCTGTGTGACTGCCTCCCAGCCTCAAAGGCTGGAATCCATGGTCACTAGAACCTAGTCCTGTATGCCGAACCTGCGGCCCTCTTGAAGATGGGCACTCTGCAGCCACCACAGTAGAGATACCCTGGTCCTTGGAGACAGGGTTATCAGCCTATGCATCGGAAGATGCGATCCGGACCACTTGTCCAACAGGTCCCTCTGAAAAGTTCTTGTATGGAACCTGCCTAATGGGATTGCTTCGTAGGAAGCTACCATTTTTCCCAGGACTCGCGTGCAATGATGCACCGCTACCTATTTTGGCTTCAGGAGGTCTCTGACTAGAGATGACAACTCCTTGGCTTTCTCCTCCGGGAGAAACACTATTTCTGGTTTATGTCCAGAACCATCCCCAGGAACAGTAGATGTGTCATAGGAACCAGCTGTGACTTTGGACTGTTTAGAATCCAACCATGCTGTTGTAGCACTTTCCAAAATAGTGCTACCCCGACTACCAACTGCTCCTTGGACCTCGCCCTTATAACGAGATTGTCCAAGTACGGGATAATTACAACTCCCTTTTTTTGAAGGAGTATCAACATTTCGGCCATTACCTTGATAAAACACCCTCGGTGCCATGTACAGTCCAAACGGCAGTGTCTGGACTTGGTAATGGTAATCCTGTACCACAAATCCGAGGTACTCCTGGCGAGGATGGTAAATGGGGACATGCAGGTAAGCATCCTTGATGTCCCAGGATACCATGTAATCCCCCTCGTCCAGGCTTGGAATAACCGCCCTGAGCGATTCCATCTTGAACTTGAATTTTTGTGTTCAAGGATTTTAAATATAAAATGGGTCACACCGAACCATGCGGTTTCGGTACCCCAACCCGTGTGGAATAGTAACCCCGTCCTTGTTGAAGTAGGGGCACCTTGAGTATTACCTGCTGGGAATACCGCTTATTAATTGCCTCTAGCACAGCCTCCCTGCCTGAGGGAGTTGTCAGCAAGGCATATTTTAGGAAACGGCTGGGGGGAGACATCTCGAATTCCAGCTTGTACCCCTGAAATACTACTTGAAAGAAACAGGGATCCACCTGTGAGCGAGCCCACTAATTGCTGAAATTTTTGAGACGGCCCCCCACCGTACCTGGCTACACCTGTGGAGCACCCGCGTCATGGTGTGGCCTCACAGGAGGCGGGGGAAGAATCTTGATTCTGGGAACAGGCTGACTGGTGCAGCTTTTTTCCCTCTACCCTTGTCTCTGTACAGAAAGGAAGCGCCATTTGACCCGCTTGCTTTTCTGAAGCCGAAAGGACTGTACCTTTGTCTGTGAGGAAACCTGAGGTAAAATTATTTCTTCCCAGCAGTTGCTGTGGATACGAGGTCCCAGAGACCATCCCCAAATAATTCCTCACCCTTATAAGGCTCTCTATGCGCTTTTTAAGTCAGCATCACCTGTCCAGTGACAGGTCTCTAATACCCTCCTGACAGAATGGACATTACATTTATTTTGGATGCCAGCCGGCAAAATATCCCTCTGTGCATCCCCCATATATAAGACGACGTCTTTAATATGTTTTTATGTTTTCCAACTAGTATCCCTGTTTGACAGGGTCACCGACCACGCTGCAGCAGCACTATCTGCAGGTCTCAGTCTAGTACCTGAGTGTGTAAATACAGACTTCAGGATAGCCTCCTGTTTTTTATCAACAGGTACCTATTAAAGTGGCCGTATCCTAAGACGGCAGTGCCACCCTTTTTGACTAACGTGTGAGCGCCTTATCCACCCTAGGGGATATCTCCCAGCGTAACTTATCCACCTGGCGGGAAAGGGTACGCCATCAGTAACTTTTTATAAATTACCAGTTTCTTAACGGGGGAACCCACGCTTTCACACACTTCATTTATTCATCTGATGGGGGAACAAAACACTGCCTGTTTTTTCTCCCCAAACCTAAAAACCCATTTTTAGAGGTGCTTGGGTTAAAGTCAGAAATGTATAACACATTTTTTTTTATTGCCGGGATCACGTCACGGATGTTCCTAGTGGATTGTGTATATGTCTCCACCTTGTCGACACTGGAGTCAGACTCCGTGTCGACATCTGTGTCTGCCATCTGAGAGAGCGGGCGTTTTTGAGCCCCTGATGGCCTTTGAGACGCCTGGGCAGGCGCGGGCTGCGAAGCCGGCTGTCCCACAGCTGTTACGTCATCCACCCTTTTATGTAAGGAGTTGACACTGTCGGTTAATACCTTTCACCTATCCATCCACTCTGGTGTCGGCCCCACAGGGGGCGACATCACATATATCGGCCTCTGTTCTGTCACCATATAAGCCTCCTCATTCAACATGTCGACACAGCCGTACCGACACACCGCAGACACACAGGGAATGCTCTAAACGAGGACAGGACCCACAAAAGCCCTTTGGGGGGACAGAGTAAGAGTATGCCAGCACACACCAGAGCGCTATATATATACAGGGACTAACTGAGTTATGTCCCTAATAGCTTTTATATAATATACTGTATACAGTGCCAATTTTAATGCCCCCCCTCTCTTTTCCCTCTTACTGTACTGTAGAATTGCAGGGAAGAGTCAGGGAGCTTCCCTCCAGCCGAGCTGTGAGGGAAAAATGGCGCCAGTGTGCTGAGGAGATAGGCTCCGCCCCTTTTTCGCGGCCTATTCTCCCGTTTTTTATGGAATTCTGGCAGGGGTATTTACCTCATATATAGCCCCTGGGGCCATATATTGAGGTATTTTAGCCAGCCAAGGTGTTTTTTATTGCTGCCTCAGGGCGCCCCCCCCAGCGCCCTGCACCCTCAGTGACCGGAGTGTGAAGTGTGTGAGAGGAGCAATGGCGCACAGCTGCAGTGCTGTGCGCTACCTTGGTGAAGACAGAGTCTTCATGCCGCCGATTTTCCGGACCATCTTCTTGCTTCTGGCTCTGTAAGGGGGACGGCGGCGCGGCTCCGGGACCGAACATCAAGGCTGGGCCTGCGGTCGATCCCTCTGGAGCTAATGGTGTCCAGTAGCCTAAGAAGCCCAATCCGGCTGCAAGCAGGCGAGTTCGCTTCTTCTCCCCTTAGTCCCTCGCTGCAGTGAGCCTGTTGCCAGCAGGTCTCACTGAAAATAACAAATTCTAAGACTATAACTTTCTAAGAGCTCAGGAGAGCCCCTAGTGTGCATCCAACCTCGGCCGGGCACGAAATCTAACTGAGGCTTGGAGGAGGGTCATAGTGGGAGGAGCCAGTGCACACCAGGTAGTCTAAGATCTTTCTAGAGTGCCCAGCCTCCTTCGGAGCCCGCTATCCCCCATGGTCCTTACGGAGTTCCCAGCATCCACTAGGACGTTAGAGAAAAAACTATTTGGTTGGCCTTTACCATCAATGGCAGGAAACCATGTGGTTCTCCATCATCGATGGCTAAAGTAATCAACATCTGCCATAAACCATCGATTTTGAATCGATGGTAGATTGCCATTCCTAGTTTAGCCCCAAAGCTGCTAAATCAGTCTAAAGTATTTGAATGGGCATCCAAGGTCAGGTTTAGTCGCCTAAATTATGGCATGAACACAACTTTCACATCTCTGGATGCTGCGGGAAAATAAATAAAGTGACTGCCGTGGCTTATGGAATGTATCAGAGAAAACGGAATAGCTCTAAGAGACGCCCATCACTATAGACTACCAGCAGGTGGCACGCACCAAAACTGAATCTGGCAGGGAATATGTATTATAAGATCATCTTGGGGAGGGACTGATGTGAATGGCCATATATCTGTTAAACTCTGAATATGTATACTCTATATAAAATAACGTTAAGTAAATGTTAAGTGTTACAGATTGGCAAGTACCAAGGGTCAATAGTCAGCATATGCTTAAGATAGATATTGATTATGGGGTATATTCAATTGAAGTCGAATTACGGCATGTATTTGTCACTATTTGACAGCTGAAACCCTCAACCAGGACACTGAATGACATTCAATTAAAAATGGATTCGACACGGCCTCTGTCGAAAAACGGACCAATCGTCGAATAGTGGGCGGCCTGGATTAGACTTCCCACCATTTGGAAACATACGATATAAAAAAAATATGATATATATGTTGGAAAACGCAGGGATTGTCCTAAAAAACGATTCCACAAGAGCTGACTAATGGCTGCTAGTCTCCCTGAAGTCTCAAAAACGGGAGTGAGGAGAGAGGAGTGGCTTTGGAGAAGTGTATCCTGGTAACTGGAATCATGGGTACATTTCCCTCAGTCAAGTACAGAAAAAAATATTCTTTTGAAAAATATAGATTATATAAAATACTGTGGGTCATAAATAGAAAAGCCAAGTAGATAATCCCTTCAAATATAAATAGATATGCTATTAGAAATCGAAAAAGCACCCAAAAAAAAAAAAGTAAGATTTCTTATCAGCTCACACCAGAAAAAGGAGGCGCAATGAAATTGACGAAATGATTGTCGAAAGGCACTGATGTCGAACAGACATTCTTCAATTTAATATACTTGTGTCGAAATGCCGCATTTTTAACATTACAGACATGAAAGTGTTGAATAGTAAAAAGTCGAAACTGAAACTACAGGTTTCGTCGATAAGTGCCGTATTGAATTGTCGAATCCGATTCTACATGTTTTTTGGTCGAAAAAGCTGTTTTTCGACAATTTCAGTAATTTGACATCAATTGAATATACCCCTATATCTAAAAAAAATAAGAATTTACTTACCGATAATTCTATTTCTCGTAGTCCGTAGTGGATGCTGGGGACTCCGTAAGGACCATGGGGAATAGCGGCTCCGCAGGAGACCGGGCACATCTAAAGAAAGCTTTAGGACTATCTGGTGTGCACTGGCTCCTCCCCCTATGACCCTCCTCCAAGCCTCAGTTAGGATACTGTGCCCGGACGAGCGTACACAATAAGGAAGGATTTTGAATCCCGGGTAAGACTCGTACCAGCCACACCAATCACACCGTACAACTTGTGATCTGAACCCAGTTAACAGCATGATAACAGAGGAGCCTCTAGAAAAGATGGCTCACTACAGCAATAACCCGATTTTTTGGTAACAATAACTATGTACCAGTATTGCAGACAATCCGCACTTGGGATGGGCGCCCAGCATCCACTACGGACTACGAGAAATAGAATTATCGGTAAGTAAATTCTTATTTTCTCTAACGTCCTAAGTGGATGCTGGGGACTCCGTAAGGACCATGGGGATTATACCAAAGCTCCCAAACGGGCGGGAGAGTGCGGATGACTCGGCAGCACCAAATGAGAGAACTCCAGGTCCTCCTCAGCCAGGATATCAATTTTGTAGAATTTTACAAACGTATTTGCTCCTGACCAAGTAACTGCTCGGCAAAGTTGTAAAGCAGAGACCCCTCGGGCAGCCGCCCAAGAAGAGCCCACCTTCCTTGTGGAGTGGGCATTTACAGATTTTTGGCTGTGGCAGGCCTGCCACAGAATGTGCAAGCTGAATTGTACTACAAATCCAACGAGCAATAGTCTGCTTAGAAGCAGGAGCACCCAGCTTGTTGGGTGCATACAGGATAAACAGAGAGTCAGATTTCCTGACTCCAGCCGTCCTGGAAACATATTTTCAGGGCCCTGACAACGTCTAGCAACTTGGAGTCCTCCAAGTCCCTAGTAGCCGCAGGCACCACAAATAGGTTGGTTCAGGCGAAACGCTGAAACCACCTTAGGGAGAAACGGAGGACGAGTCCTCAATTCCGCCCTGTCCGAATGGAAAATCAGATAAGGGCTTTTTCAGGATAAAGCCGCCAATTCTGACACGCGCCTGGCCCAGGCCAGGGCCAACAGCATGACCACTTTCCATGCGAGATATTTTAACTCCACAGATTTAAGTGGTTCAAACCAATGTGACTTTTGGAACCCAAAACTACATTGAGATCCCAAAGTGCCACTGGAGGCACAAAAGGAGGCTGTATATGCAGTACCCCTTTTACAAACGTCTGAACTTCAGGGACTGAAGCTAGTTCTTTTTGGAAGAAAATTGACGGCCGAAATTTGAACCTTAATGGACCCCAATTTCAGGCCCATAGACACTCCTGTTTGCAGGAAATGTAGGAATCGACCCAGTTGAATTTCCTCCGTCGGGCCTTACTGGCCTCGCACCACGCAACATATTTTCGCCAATCGCAGTGATAATGTTTTTGCGGTTACATCCTTCCTGGCTTTGATCAGGATAGGGATTCATCCGGAATGCCTTTTTTCCCTTCAGGATCCGGCGTTCAACCGCCATGCCGTCAAACGCAGCCGCGGTAAGTCTTGGAACATACAGGGTCCTTGCTGGAGCAGGTCCCTTCTTAGAGGTAGAGGCCACGGATCCTCCGTGAGCATCTCTTGAAGTTCCGGTTACCAAGTCCTTCTTGGCCAATCCGGAGCCACGAATATAGTGCTTACTCCTCTCCATCTTATCAATCTCAGTACCTTGGGTATGAGAGGCAGAGGAGGGAACACATACCCTGACTGGTACACCCACGGTGTTACCAGAGCGTCTACAGCTATTGCCTGAGGGTCCCTGGACCTGGCGCAATACCTGTCGAGTTTTTCCCAACGGTTTATAATCATGTGGAAGACTTCTGGGTGAAGTCCCCACTCTCCCGGGTGGAGGTCGTGCTGAGGAAGTCTGCTTCCCAGTTGTCCACTCCCGGAATGAATACTGCTGACAGTGCTATCACATGATTTTCCGCCCAGCGAAGAATCCTTGCAGCTTCTGCCATTGCCCTCCTGCTTCTTGTGCCACCCTGTCTGTTTACGTGGGTGACTGCCGTGATGTTGTCCGACTGGATCAACACCGGCTGACCTTGAAGCAGAGGTCTTGCTAAGCTTAGAGCATTGTAAATGTCCCTTAGCTTCAGGATATTTATGTGAAGTGATGTCTCCAGGCTTGACCATAAGCCCTGGATATTCCTTCCCTGTGTGACTGCTCCCCAGCCTCGCAGGCTGGCATCCGTGGTCACCAGGACCCAGTCCTGAATGCCGAATCTGCGGCCCTCTAGAAGATGAGCACTCTGCAACCACCACAGGAGGGACACCCTTGTCCTTTGTGACAGGGTTATCCGCTGATGCATCTGAAGATGCGACCCGGACCATTTGTCCAGCAGGTCCCACTGGAAAGTTCTTGCGTGGAATCTGCCGAATGGGATTGCTTCGTAGGAAGCCACCATTTTACCCAGAACCCTTGTGCATTGATGCACTGAGACTTAGCTCGGTTTTAGGAGGTTCCTGACTAGCTCGGATAACTCCCTGGCTTTCTCCTCCGGGAGAAACACCTTTTTCTGGACTGTGTCCAGGATCATCCATAGGAACAGAAGACAAGTCGTCGGAACCAGCTGCGATTTTGGAATATTGAGAATCCAATCGTGCTGCCGCAACACTACCTGAGATAGTGCTACACCGACCTCCAACTGTTCCCTGGATCTTACCCTTATCAGGGAATTGTCCAAGTAAGGGATAACTAAAATTCCCTTCCTTCGAAGGAATATCATTTCGGCCATTACCTTGGTAAAGACCCGGGGTGCCGTGGACCATCCATACGGCAGCGTCTGAACGGATAGTGACAGTTCTGTACCATAAACCTGAGGTACCCTTGGTGAGAAGGGTAAATTTTGACATGAAGGTAAGCATCCTTGATGTCCCGAGACATCATGTAGTCCCCTTCTTCCAGGTTCGCAATCACTGCTCTGAGTGACTCAATCTTGAATTTGAACCTCTGTATGTAAGTGTTCAAAGATTTTAGATTTAGAATCGGTCTCACCGAGCCGTCCGGCTTCGGTACCACAACAGTGTGGAATAATACCGTTCCCTGTTGCAGGAGGGGTATCTTGATTATCACCTGCTGGGAATACAGCTTGTGAATGGCTTCCAAAACTGCCTCCCTGTCAGAAGGAGACATCGGTAAAGCCGACTTTAGGAAACGGCGAGGGGGAGACGTCTCGAATTCTAATTTGTACCCCTGAGATATCACCTGAAGGATCCAGGGGTCTACTTGCGAGTGAGCCCACTGCGCGCTGAAATTCATTGAGACGGGCCCCCCACCGTGCCTGATTCTGCTTGTAAAGCCCCAGCGTATACTGAGGGCTTGGCAGAGGCGGGAGAGGGTTTCTGTTCCTGGGAACTGGCTGATTTCTGCAGCCTTTTTCCTCTCCCTCTGTCACGGGGCAGAAATGAGGAACCTTTTGCCCGCTTGTCCACGAAAAGACTGCGCCTGATAATACGGCGTCTTCTCATGTTGAGAGGCGACCTGGGGTACAAACATGGATTTCCCAGCTGTTGCCGTGGCCACCAGGTCTGAAAGACAGACTCCAAATAACTCCTCCCCTTAATAAGGCAATACTTCCAAATGCCGTTTGGAATACGCATCACCTGACCACTGACGTGTCCATAACCCTCTACTGGTAGAAATGGACAACGCACTTAGACTTGATGCCAGTCGGCAAATATTCCGCTGTGCATCACGCATATATAGAAATGCATCTTTTAAATGCTCTATAGGCAAAAATATACTGTCCCTATCTAGGGTATCAATATTTTCAGTCAGGGAATCCTACCACGCCAACCCAGCACTGCACATCCAGGCTGAGGCGATTGCTGGTCGCAGTATAACACCAGTATGTGTGTAAATACATTTTAGGATACCCTCCTGCTTTCTATCAGCAGGATCCTTAAGGGCGGCCATCTCAGGAGGGTAGAGCCCTTACAAGCGTGTGAGCGCTTTATCCACCCTAGGGGGTGTTTCCCAACGCACCCTAACCTCTGGCGGGAAAGGATATAATGCCAATAACATTTTAGAAATCATCAGTTGTTATCGGGGGAAACCCACGCATCATCACACACCTCATTTAATTTCTCAGATTCAGGAAAACTACAGGTAGTTTTTCCTCACCGAACATAATACCCCTTTTTGGTGGTACTCGTATTATCAGAAATGTGTAAAACATTTTTCATTGCCTCAATCATGTAACGTGTGGCCCTACTGGAAGTCACATTTGTCTCTTCACCGTCGACACTGGAGTCAGTATCCGTGTCGGCGTCTATATCTGCCATCTGAGGTAACGGGCGCTTTAGAGCCCCTGACGGCCTATGAGACATCTGGACAGGCACAAGCTGAGTAGCCGGCTGTCTCATGTCAACCACTGTCTTTTATACAGAACTGACACTGTCACGTAATTTCTTCCAACAGTTCATCCACTCAGGTGTCGACCCCCTAGGGGGTGACATCACTAATACAGGCAATCTGCTCCGTCTCCACATCATTTTTCTCCTCATACATGTCGACACAAAAGTACCGACATACAGCACACACACAGGGAATGCTCTGATAGAGGACAGGACCCCACTAGCCCTTTGGGGAGACAGAGGGAGAGTTTGCCAGCACACACCAGAGCGCTATATATATATATATATATATATATATATATATATATATATATATATATATATATATATATATATATATATATATATATATATATATATATATATATACACACACACACATATACACACACACACACACAGGGATAACCTTATATAAGTGTTTTTCCCCTTATAGCTGCTGTATAGTTAATACTGCGCCTAATTAGTGCCCCCCTCTCTTTTTTAACCCTTTCTGTAGTGTAGTGACTGCAGGGGAGAGCCAGGGAGCTTCCCTCCAACGGAGCTGTGAGGGAAAATGGCGCCAGTGTGCTGAGGAGATAAGGCCGCCGATAAGAGGCTCCGCCCCCTTATGTATTCTGGCAGGGGTTAAATGCATCCATATAGCCCAGGAGCTATATGTGATGCATTTTTTTTTGCCATCCAAGGTGTTTTTATTGCGTCTCAGGGTGCCCCCCCCCCCCAGCGCCCTGCACCCTCAGTGACCGGAGTGTGAAGTGTGCTGAGAGCAATGGCGCACAGCTGCAGTGCTGTGCGCTACCTTGTTGAAGACAGGACGTCTTCTGCCGCCGATTTTCCGGACCTCTTCTGCCTCTGTAAGGGGGCCGGCGGCGCGGCTCTGGGACCCATCCAAGCTGGGCCTGTGATCGTCCCTCTGGAGCTAATGTCCAGTAGCCTAAGAAGCCCAATCCACTCTGCACGCAGGTGAGTTCGCTTCTTCTCCCCTTAGTCCCTCGATGCAGTGAGCCTGTTGCCAGCAGGTCTCACTGAAAATAAAAAACCTAAACTAAAACTTTCACTAAGAAGCTCAGGAGAGCCCCTAGTGTGCACCCTTCTCGTTCGGGCACAAAGATCTAACTGAGGCTTGGAGGAGGGTCATAGGGGGAGGAGCCAGTGCACGCCAGATAGTCCTAAAGCTTTCTTTAGATGTGCCCAGTCTCCTGCGGAGACGCTATTCCCCATGGTCCTTACGGAGTCCCCAGCATCCACTTAGGACGTTAGAGAAATAAAAAATTAGTTCAGTATGTTTAAGGACAAAAAAAATTTTTATATACACTATATCGACGAGAACAGTCTAAACCAGTGGTTCTCAACTCAGTCCTCAAGTATCCTCAACTGTTCATGTTTTCCAGGTCACCGAGCACTTGAACAGGTGTATTCATTATTCACTGACATTTTAAGAGACCCACAGGTGGAGCAAATTATTTCACTTGCAATCCTGTGAGGAGACCTGGAAAACAAACTGTTGGGGGTACTTGATGACTGAGGTTGAGAACCACTGGTCTAAACTACATTACAAGTGCTTATGGTCCCAAGAATGACAGTTCTAGAAATTCTCATTTAAAATTTAATTGGAGCAAATTCATTAAATACTAATTATGACATCAGCCAAAACCGGTTTATAGATCTTTTGTATGACGCTTGCGAAAATAAAGTGTGATTTTCTGCTCAACAGAAGAAAAAGCTACTTAAATAAGCAACTAGAATTGTGTTTTCAGAAAGGTATGACAAATAGCTTTAGAGCAACACGTTGCAAACATAAAATCTGTCACAGATTAAACCAGTTGCACACTACATAAAAGCAGAAACAGAGGATACTTTGCATGAAACTAAACAGCCTTCACTACTGCCAACAAGTTTGTCAAGTGAGTTTCCATGCACTTTGAACACTGACCAAATATACATTGCAGATCTTACAAAGTATGTCAACTTAGTTACACTTTGCAAAGACTTGCGTTTTTTCAGTTGTCTTCTACTTTAGAAGCCAATGAAATCACTTGGACTTTCATCTGGAAAGTTCACCAAGTACTGGAGGCACAAAGCCTACACATACGTGCACTATTACATGAAAACCAGAGCCCCCACCCAATACAATGATTTTAGAAAACACAAGTTTGAGAACTGGAAGGCACTCTATGTATATATGGAGCGTTACAGTGGCAGAGAAGCACTGTAAGCAAATAAGCACCACCCTTACTGTTATGCTGCATACAAAACTCAAGCGCTGCATTGTATTTCAATCAACAGAAGTGGAATGTCAGAATAGCAGTTACACAGTATGTCACCAAGGTAGAGGATTTCTTATGTACCTACCTGAACGCCGTCAGCACTGAGCATCTTGAAGCGGGACTACTACATCCGGGATCCTACAGTCCATTGGTAGCACTATGTTCCTCAAAGTTATGCACTGCAGAATTGCTTGCTACAGGCGGCCACTAGATTGTAAAGTGCAATTGAAGTGGCTAAAACTCCATTAAAATACAGTGAATATATTCCCGTGTCACTGGCTGCCAACAAAATCACTGCCGATTCATTTAAGTCTGCCATGATGAAGATTAAAAGACTGTAACAAGGAATTAGTTGTCTTGAAAGGTTGTTGGTAAACTCCATTGTTAAAATCACTGCTTTACAGCAGATAAACACTAAACTTAGGCTCTAATAGGGCACTAAAGGTTAAGCCAGCCAATACTTTGTAAAGGCTGTGTTGTCTTGATAAATGTAATTATACCACTTTCCAGTAAGCAGGATTGCTCTTAAAATAACTTCATGCTTTCAAATAGGATGCCATTTAGCGATGTGGAAAAGCAAAATCAACTGATATGTTCCAGTCATAGTATATTTAAAAGTAAAATACCTTATCAATGAGAACTTATAGGGCCTCTGAATATTCAAACTAGCCAGTAGTGAATCTTAATTTTCAGAAAGACTTAAGGGTATGGCACAAATAATGCCACAGTTCTGCCAATAACCAAGCTTAATTTCATAATTTTGGAAAAAACAACTTTAATACTTTAATTAGTTGACATGGTTCTATAGTTTTCACAAGTTACCATGAATTCAAATGACAAGTGGGTGCTAATTAATAAAAGCTCATTGAAACACATGTGCTCCAAAGAACAAATGGAATAAAACCTATGTAAATGGTAAGCATGGCCCTGCCTTAAAACGGGGTCCAGTTTAAGAGAACAGTTTACCCAGAGTGCCGGTTCACCTAATTATTTTCTTTTTTGTCTAGTGTATGGAATACACACTTCCATCCACATTACGACAACTTGTATAGGTACAGTGCTTACAGATAGGATTGAAACCAATACAGAACTTAAACCATTATGGTGGCTGTGGGCTTATAGATACAGAGTACTGCGTGAAAGATTGCCTACTCCTGGGACATCATTGCTGAGGTATACACATTTTCCAAGACACTGAAATTTAAAGAGACATAATTAACCTTGAAGAAAAACCAGCCAGTGTCTCCCAATTATGTTTTTCCTGTATCGCAGCACACTGTATCAGTGTTTCACAGTGCAGGGAGGGTCTGGATAGGTTTATAAAATATGCACATTACATGCATCAAGAGGATGGATACAGAAGAAAAAAAAAAAAGAAAAAAAAATAGAACAGACTGCACTTTTGCTTATTCAAATTAGTTAGCTACACGGCTATAAAAAGCAGAATTAATGCACAAGACCAGCAATTTCCACAAAATACTGCACCATTAAGTGGACATAACCAGTCTCCATAGACATGCACAAGTTCTGCACCTTGTACCTCTGTTTAACTGTAACCTTAGACTTTAAGTATTAATACCTACAAAAGTATAGGACTGAGGATATAGACTGGAAAATGACTGTGCAACATCTGTCATTTGCAAGAACTTCTAAGAGCATTAAACATTTACAGAAAAAAGTAATTTTTACTTTATATTGGAATTCTGATTACCAACATAACCCACTTTTTTTTTTTTTTTTATATCTGGGGGGATGGGAGAGCTACATTTGAATCCAGACTGCTACCAAGGTACAGGATACCAAAAAGTTGCTCTCCCTTAGACAACTGAAAACTGAAGTAGGCAGTCAAGTTTAAAAGACTGAGACTCACAAGCCTGTCAGGCTGCAAGACTAGAGGGATACAGGGGAGGTTTATAAAGTACTGGTTTTCGTGGACCATTTAGCTGATAATTCTGCTTTGTGGGGGAATTTGATTTTCCACACAAAGGTCATAATCCAGGTATGTTATACCTGTTGCTACCACGTGTTTGTCAATACAAAGTCACAGGAAAATGAACCACAGGAATGCCAAAAACATCTACTTTATGGGGTATATTCAATTAGCCATAGGACTTACAGCTCCCAGGTTTAGTGCCCGGAGATATTAAATTCTCACAGTAAGCCCAACATCCCACAATTAATACATGGTAAGTGCCCAGAGGCAGGCAGTTACTCTTGCGTTAAGCCTGCGGATGCTCTTATTGTACCCTTTCTGCTTGTACCTCAGGGATGTGATCAGAAATTTGCATTAAGTGCATCCTAAGGGCTTACCATGGGTAGTAATTAACAGTTACAGGCACCTGACCTAGAAGCTAAATACCAATGGTAAGTCCCACTGCAAATTTAATATGCCCCTATATTGCTGTAGTCCGGCATCAGCCTGAAACACCCTTTCCTGCAAAAAGACATCACTGGCAGTCATTATTTAAGCTTACAAGTTACCTCAAACATCTGTTTTCGAGCTGTTCAATTTATAATCTCAAAGATTAAATGAACAGGTTTATGGATAACAGAAAAAAAAGACATAAGAATTGAATTTAGTTTACACAATAGGTCATCTTATAAAAACCCACCCGAGGACGATCAATTCTTGAAAACCATGAATAATGTAACCCCATCCCAACACAGCAAGTTTTTTTGATTTTTTTTTAATTTACAAGTTTAATACAACGGATTACAAGGACAGTTTTCATGGAGCTTTTGCTCAAGTCACAATACCCAAACACAAAGATTAGTGAAATATTAGATCTAACCCAGGAGCCTTGGAGATGCAACCCACATACAGCCAAGAAACAGACTAGCTTGACCCATACCAGAGACAGCTACGTTTCTGCTGCACGCTGGTAAATAGGGTTGGTTTTGAGCTGCCTATCTGGACTTACAGTCTCTGGATGGCATCCTTGAAGCAAAGCAAATCATGCTGTGTTTGTCAAGCTAGTCAGGATCAAAAGGGTTTTTTTGCAATTTGAGGTCTAATCCAAAAATAGTAATGTCAAGAACATTGTGTAGCATCCAGTATGTTTCAAGCACAGTTAAAAAATTATATACAAAAAAAAAACGACTAGGGGAATTCAACATACTGCCATAAAACAAATGGGGAAATGTGTGCAACAAATCAAAGCTGCATATATACTAACTGGCTTCACAAATACTGGGTCAAGTAACTGAGCATCCATAAAAAGGTCATCTCACTAAAATTGCAACAATTTAAAAAAAATTTAAACAAAAAAAGTAATTTGGAAGGAAACCTCTAGAACCTAGGTTTCTTGTTTGGCCCTTCATATTCTTCTCTCCCCCTCCCATAACTTCCAGCACCTGCTGTTGCAGCAGGAGGCACAGTCCCAATCGCTCTGGAAGCCTGCGCATTGGGGGTCCCTGCATTGCCCTGGGCAAACCGATCATTACGCTATTGAAAAACAAATTGAGTTCGTTATAGAAGAAGTTGTCCGTGTGTGTATAGTATATATATTTAGAAGGGTCCGCAGTCAAGGTTCGTCGATACAATCACCAGTGAGTCGATCCACAGGTACCAGGAACATAGAAAGGAAAAAAGGGTAATTTGCAAATTAGTTAAGTATCACATGCCATGAGATATGCTCCCACAATTGATAAGGACAGCTGTTTCAGAGAACAGACTTCCCTCTGTGCTCAAGAAAGCACAAGTATAAAAAAAATAGCAAGGTTCCACTATGTACGATTGCTGAGAAGAAAATTAAAAACTATACATTTTTAGTTCTAATTAGTGAGTTTAGAAATGTACTTTGGTATACAGACCTAGCAGTTTCTCAGCAGTACAGACTATGCATTATGACCCTACATGAACAAACAGGCAACCTAAGCGAAGTTCATGGCCCTGTAAACACATTGGTAATGCATATAACCTGTCAGCTAATGCATGGCCCTGCAGAATAGAAGTCGATCTACACAAAACACATGGCCCTCTGTATTCAAACTGAATACTGATCATGTAAGTGCAAAACAGGTTTGTTTGTTTAAGTGTCAAACACTTAGGCGGGGAATTTAATTAGCCGTGATAAAGAGTTCACACGCAACACATTTAGATTGTAAGCTTCTGAGCAGGGCCCTCCTACCTCTATTACCGTTTGTTTTTACCCAGTTTTGTCTTCTAATTGTGTCCAGTTGTAAAGAGCAATGGAACTTGCTGTGCTAAATAAGCAACTGTAAATAAATTAATGCGTATATGCGCTCACATTTTTTGTAGTGAAATCCGCATTCACCTGAATTCTTGCCGGTGTTACTAGTATTAAATGTAGGTGAAAATGGTAAAATCTGCGTGTACCCCAAAAGAGGAGTACAGTGTAGCAGTCTATAGGCCATAAAACTATTTGGAATCTTAAAATGTGTCAAATGGCTGCTATAAAAGCTTTATTCTAATACACTAAAAAAAGTTGATAGAAAAAGTATTTTCTGCAAAACAATCTCATTAAATTTGGGATGCATAAAAAATGGCAATTAGAAAGTATGTTATTTTAGGGGGATTTAAAACAGAACAAAAAACCCAAAAAACTCCCACCCACAAGCCTTAAAAAACGTATATGTCCCATTCATACAGCACCCCCGTACACCGGTTACATATCTTGAAACTTATCCTGCATTTTTCCCTCAAAAAGGTGGAAATGAAGCCAAATAAAAAATATTTAAAGTGGCTAAATTAGTCATTAAAGGGGAATGTTCAATTGTTTAACAAGTCACTACATTTTGCCTTAATATATGGTTTTCCCACCTGCTCTGGGAGGTGCTGAAAAGTTTAGTTGGGTTTAGCCGCTTTGTGCACCTAAACCAGACTCTAATAGGCACGATCAGTGGGGACAATTGAATGGTGTCCTGCGATCTCCCATCACTTTAGATGAGAGAACGGGAGTGATTAAACAATTGAATTCCTTTTAAGAATTATCGCGTATAAAGTTTAGAACAATTGAATAGCTGTCTTTTTGCAAGTCCCAATAAAAGCCCGTTTACACGCAGAAACTTATCACAGCTAATTGAATTCCCCCTGTAGTATACCAAATATGTAATGGTATAAATTTTATCAAGAGTATATACAGAGCTCCCTCATTATGTATTTTCCTTTATATAACCACCCTTGCTTAGCAGAATACTTCACAAAGTACTAAAAACGTTAAACAAAGTGACGCACCCACTTAAGGACAGTATAATAGGAAGCACTGTATGCTGGATGAACAGGAATAGTATGACTTAAAGCTTTCAAGCCAGCAAAGCTTCTCGTGCATAGTCATACTAAATAAGATGCTCTACAACAGGGGTATTCAACATGTGGCCGTCAAACTGCAGTGAACTACACATCTAGCACAGCATGCTGGTTTTTGCCATTAGGACAGGGCTCGACAAATCCTGGTTGCCATGGCAACTAAAATTTCAGTCTGAGCAACTCCATTTTGCTGTGGTCTGCTCGGCAGTTTGCTCCCATTTGCCTGGGTCTAGACCACATGAATGAGGGAGATTTCCCCAGTGCATGTAGAAATAGACAGTCATTAGGAAGTGTTGATAATTATGGAGGAAGTTTAAGAACACTGGGACTTGAGGAAGGGATAAAGTAGTGATAAAGCAATGTGAAGTGCAAGGTGATAACACAAGCCAATCTTTATGGATTTGAAAAATTACAGGTAAGGGGGGTACACGTGTATATGCACCACATCACTGTGGCGCATACACGAGAGATCAGTGTATGCGCTGGGTGAAATGAGCAGGCCCCCCTCGTGTCTCCCCCTCAGCACACATTGTGCTGTGCTGAGTGGGGATTTGAAAGATTACAGCTAAGGGGGGTACATGTGTATGCACATCACTGTGGCGCTTACACACGAGAGATCAGTGAATGCGCTGGGTGAAGCGAGTGGTCCCCGTGCTTCCCTCCCCCCCCCCCCCCCACTCAGCACACATCATGCTGTGCTGAGCGGTCACTGACAGATCACTCAGCACAAATCTCTGGACTTGTGTAGTGGCCTTTAGGACCTGACTGGCTAGTGTGTTATCCTGCACTTAACACTGTTTTATCACTTCTCCAGGCATCATACATCTGCCAGTTTAATTTTCTCTTGCTGTAGAGCTAAGCTCTGCAAAACCATTCCCAGTATCATGGTTGCCTGATCGTGCCAATCACTAAAGAGGCTTGCAAGAGTAGATGATCCCATCAGTGTAGGCAGTCTATTTGCCAGCTGTCGGGTTCCCGGCGGTGAGGATACAGACACTGAGATGCCAGTGGTCAGAATACAGACTGCCCTCCGAAATCCCCACTCCAGTGGTAATCCACGCCACCACCTGAGGGGTAATAGATTAGTGTGGCAACCAACGGTCGCAGACAATCCTGACCACTGGGACCATGCTAGATTAGAAGAACGCAAAGTGTGCCCTACCCTAATGGAGGCAACCTGTTGAAACCACATGTTTACTACTCACCGCTGAGTAAACTGACACTGCGCATAGCATCTATTCACTGTGCAGATAATTTGGAGGTAGCCCAGCATATCTGCAAGTCCTGGGCATGACCCCAAGAGTGACAAACAGATTGTGCGTCATGAAGCCACATCCCACCCTGAGTAACTACACAACCTCTTTGGAAGTGTCAAAAAACACCAGATCAGGCTTGACTCAGCATTTCTACCTGGGTAGAAACCAGGGTGGAACACAGGTTGAAGCCATGTCACTGCAGTGTGAACTGGTAACCCAGGGCGATGCGACCAGAGATCAGTATAAATAGGAAGAGCAAGCATTTGGAGAAGATCTCATTACCAAGTGCCAGCACTGCACCGGTGTGCGCAGACATCAGCAACCTGGCAATAAGACTGTTCCTGCCGCCAGTCTGAGCACTCGGCAGGATTGCATAGCTTTTGTAATCTAAAAATAGGATTTTGGTACTTACCAGGTAAATCCTTTTCTTTGAATCCATAGGGGGCACTGGAGTACTCTTGGGATATGGACGGGCGGAGCCGAACAAAGGCACTGAATATTCAAATTTAGGACCCTCCCACCCCTCCATATCCCCGAGTACCTCAGTGTACTATCTCAGTGTTTTTTACTGAGCGAACAGGAACGATATAGAGAGGTTGACAATGGAGAATACCTATAACATAACGGACAACAACAATGTTGACCCATAACCTTACTGTCAACTAAACAGTTGACACCATAACCGATAGAACTTTATAATTTGAACCAATCGGTGAAAATGTGTTACCATAAGCTCCTCTGAGCTTAATATCAATCAAGTAAAACTTGTTACCCTAAGCTCCCTTGAGCTTAAAACAACCCAGGTAAAACTGCTCTGGGTGGGCGTCCAGTGCCCCCTATGGATTCAAAGAAAAGGATTTACCTGGTAAGTACCAAAATCCTATTTTCTTTATCATCCACTAGGGGTCACTGGAGTACTCTTGGGACGTACCAAAGCTTCCCTCGTGGGCGGGAGAGCTGTTTGATACTTGTAACAGTAGGCAGCCCAAAGCTAGATGCTGATGGCGCCACCATTTATAACGTGTAAACGTGCACAAACATGGTGCACATGAAGGCTATATAGCCGCGTTTTAGACACTCCACGACCCACTGGGTCTGACATTCCCACAGACCTGTGGGATGAGCTATTACTGACGCAGGCGATTGTAACTTAGCCTTAAAGTAAACCTGACTTGTAGTCATTATTATTACCCAACTGGATAATGTCTGCTGAGAAACTGGCTAACCCCAGTTGGCAGTATCATAGAGAACAAACAACGTATTCATATCACGTACTGTTGACGTTCGGGACATATATAAACGCGTAATGCGTGTACCACATTCAGAATTCTAGAATGTGCTGTCCACACAGGAACCCCTATTGGTACATTGATGTGAAGAATACGAAAGCGTGATTCGTCCGAAGATCTGCTTTGTCATGAGAAAACTGAAATACGGTGGCTTGGAATACAAGGCACCCAAATATGAAAACAGAACCCTTGCCGAAGCCAAGGCTAGAAGAAAAATGTTTTCCCAAAGTGAGAAACTTAATTCCCATTTGTTGAAGGGTTCAAAATATGAAAACTGTAAGAAATCTGAACCCAACTTCAAGTCGTCTGGCGCTGTAGGTGGGAGAAATAGAGTGTGAACTTTGATGACACCTTGTAGAAAGATGTGTACAGACGCAAACAGAAGCAAACGTCTTTGAAAATAAGTTTACCACACAGATACCTGCACTCTTCGTGCAGATCCACGCAGTTTTCCATCCCACCCCGTTTAACAGAATACGGGTTACTTGAAGGATGATGTTGGAACTTCCGAGGTTTACAACCTATGTAAGCACACGAAATTTTGTAAAAATGAGCTGCCTTAAACGGCTTACTATTTCGTAACATGGTTAGTATAACCGATACTGTAATGCTCAATTTCTTAAGAGGGCGGTCTGAACCCTCACCCCGTCAACCGCAGCTGCGGTACTTAGATAATAGGTACATAGGTAACTATGGGTAAACTAACGTTCCCTGATGTAACAGGTTGGACGTATTATGAGCGGGCCAAGATCGTGTGCAAGTATTCCTTGAAAATTCGAGAAGCAAACTTCTCCGAAACCCATGAGATACCACCAGTAGGACTGTGACAAACTGTCTTATGATCCGTTTTGACAATGGAGAGAGCAGCGGAAAATGGTGGAGCCAGATACACGATGCTGAATGACCACATGAATGTGAGAGACTCCACCGCCACTGCCCTTGTGATCTGTTTTGTACACATACTGAGCTTTCGTAATTGTGGCGAGATGCCATCATGTATACTTGAGGGTAACCCCCTTCTGTGGACTCACATATGAAACACCTCTAGATTTAATGTCCAATTTTCAGGATCCAAATCCTGACGGGTGAGATCCTCTGTCTAACAGATGTCCACTCACATAATGATCTCTTGACATTTTCACATAATGGTGTTCTGAGCCATTGAGGATTTGAGTTACCTGCCGCATTGCCATGCGGCTACTTGGTTCTCACTGGTTGTTGTGTATGCAACTGCCGTTGCCTTGTTTGACTGCTTAAGGCCAGCGTGAGACAGGCATCAAAAATTTACATGAAACTCATGGTTGTTCCTCTCCACAGCAATCTTTAGTACAAGGCGAAAGATTTATTCGTCCTGAAGAGAAACCAGAGTATATACCTGGTCCGACTGAAAGCGAATCATGTATAGCATTGTAAAATGCACAGAGTTCTAGGACATATATCGACAGCAATCTGTCGTGTTTTAGAACCTTTGTTGCTAATTTTAACTACAAATCCTGACCCTCTGCGACTGTCGTCCAGAGTATATGCACCCTTTTCCCTCTGTGGGAAATGCGAGTGAAGGGTGGCGAACTAAATTGAAAAACCCATCGTTATTCTTAATAGGTGAATACACCAATGTACCGCTAGTGTGCGTGCTTTGCACTAATTACTAGACGTACATTTGTTATTGCTGGTGTAGTAGGTAAAAGTCTTTGATTTACCGTATTTATCATCTTACCTAGGCCTTGACATCGTTTAGACGGAATTAGATGCGATTGTTTTCGAACTTGATCTGCTACCGCAGTATACCTTAGTAGCGCAAGTTAGAGGAACTTTGTTGAGACAGAGTTCTTATGTGAGATGAGCCATCATCCCAACATCACTTTTGGTAAATACCCAAAGCGATAAGCAACGGTAGACATGAAATGGGTAATGGTTGTGGCGAATTGCAAACGCTAAAACCTGTGATGAACAAACCGGAATGGGTATATACGCATTGTGAAGATCAAATGCCAGTATTCAATTTTGTGGCTCCAATATGTCAATACTACCCGCAGCAAATCCATTTTCAAACTGCAGTAAGTGATTTGCTGATTGAAACTGCGACGGAGCTGTATGGATTGGTTCCCCCAACCAGAGGGGAATAAGCCACCCTGACTCTGCCTGTATTATAAAGACAGCTGAAACCCAGTAGAAACCAAATGGCTACCTGCCAATCCGTTCGACAGAGGCAGTCATGTCCCTGTTGAAGTCTGGAAACCCCGCAAAGGTAACATGTAAAGACGCGCTCCCACAATTGGAAAAGAGGTCATCAAACTACTGGCTTGCAGACCGTAGCGACCTGTCGTTACAAGGCGTGAGTGTGTGTATCACCGCCTTGAAAACTGAAGTCTAAAGGGATTAAATGCCGGCACAAGAATTCCGTTTCGATTAACGGCTGAATATCAAATGTAGGACCAACAAGCTGTGGCCTTGTGCTGAACTGGCGACGATGAAACGTCGTTAGAAGCTTTACAGATATACTCTGTAGCTTCTTTTAACCGTAATGTCTAGTGACCCAAATGTTTCATGGGTCTTTATAATGTTTGACACAGACGCATTTACCAATGTCGGATGGCGTCATATTGTAAACGATTAAATAGTGGTCAAAGTCTACTAAGTGGAACAATGGAGACCTTGACTCCCTGTAATTTAGCAATGTATGTTGGCAACAACCCTGCACTATCTGAGTGCAGGTCTAATGAACCCTTCTCACTCGTAGTTATCTGTGTGAGATTTGACATAGAATCGTGCATTACATTAGAAGACCAGTTAAATAAACACTGTGGTACCCAAAGGGAATTCCTTTGGAAAACTGTCTTTTGTTAGAGCTGGCGGAATAACTTCCGAGACTCCGATGCCAATGTTATTTTTAGTCTGCACTAGAGCCTTATTCGCTATGCAGACAGACACCCCAATAGGCCACGGACAGCCATTGCACGCCTTATGACGTTATCATGTCATATATATATATATTGTATTGGTGAACAGCAAAATAATATTAACTCAAGGTTGATTCTCTCTACGGAAATCTTTAGGAAAAACAAAAGATTTATTCGCTGTGAAGAAAAAACAGAGTAATCTTTATGTGAAAAGCAGTTCACATGGCCTATGAAACCCGAACCAAATTCCTACTAACCCCCCTACGCCTCTGGTGGCTTAGAGATGTAGGGCAGGAATGTTCTAGAATCATGTAGAAAAACAGTTTACATGGCTTACTTATGCTGATTAAAAATTCCCACTAACACCCCTGCGCCTCTGGTGGCTCAGAGATGTAGGGCAGGAATGTTCCAGAATCACAAACTGGAAAACAACAGGCAGCATGGTTAAAATGGCCCCTTTGCCATGCTGACCTTTCCGTATAGGTTATTATACAGTATAACCACAGGACGGTTACAACTGTTCTATGAATAAATATATACATAAGCTGATAGGCCATTATCACACCAGACATTAATATTAATATATTAATATAGGCTCCCTCGCCTTGTTAATCGCAGCCATTAATATAGGTTCAACTCTGAAAATCACAGCCAGTAATATAGTTCAATTATTACTGTCAGTACCGGTAACAAGCTTATATCTGTGATAGATATATATATATATATATATATATACCCAGCTGGTCATATATCCGCCAGCTTCCACCGTGCCTCTTCCCCCCCTATGATCATCTGCGGGAAGCCTGCACTTGTGATCGTCTCTGTACTGAGACTGATGGGCGGCCGGACGTAGCTGGGCGGCCGTGTTGGAAGCCTGCCCTGGCATTTGTGTATGCAGGCCGGGACGGAGCGGCGGTCATACTGGTACTAAGTATGGCTTACCTGCTGTGCAGCCGTACGGAGCCCAGTGTGCGGCAGGACGGAGCTGGCGGCTACCGGAGCGCTGGGACGGGCGGCCTGATGTCAGACGGAGCAGCTGCTTCGTATGATCTCCCCCTGCTGTGCGGCAGGAGGGAGCTTGGCGGCGACCGGAGCGCTGGGACGGGCGTTTGATGACCCCGTCTTGATACATAGCGGCTGTTTAGCGTCGTCGGATCTCCCCCTGCTATGCGGCAGGACGGAGTTGGCGGCTGCCGGGGGACGGCTTGTCTCCTCAGAAGGTAGTGGCTGGCTTGGCGGGTATGAGCTCCCCCTGCTGTGCGGCGGGACGGAGCTGTATTGTATTAACCTACTGCACCTTAACCCACACATAGCGGGGCGGCAGCCTGCGCTGACCGCCCCGCTCCCCAGCCTACCTTTCTGTAACTTCTGGCTGTGACGGGACTTTCTGTATAAGCTCCGGCCAGCTGCAGTGGTGTGACTCATGGCTGCAACGGCCTTCTGCAAGCTCCGTCAGCTCTGTAGTCCTGGCTGTGACGGGGCTTCTATGTCTGTAAGCTCCGTCCAGCTCCAGTCAGCTTCCAGTGATCTATGGCTGCGACGGCTTCTTGCAAGCCCGTCCAGCTCTCTAGTCCTGGCTGCTGTTTGTAGAAGCAGTGCTGTCTGTGGCCGTGAGGGTGCTCTTTGTGAGGACCGACACGCCATGCTGTCTGTGGCTGTGAGGGTGCTCTTTGTGAGGACCGACACGCCATGCGCTGCCCGTGCAGCGGCACTATCCCGGACCCATGTTTTTCCAGAAACTGGGAAGGGATGTGCTAAGTGTAAAAATAAAAATAAAAATAAAAATCCAAGTGTGGCTATACCACAAGCCGATGTTCGTGCTGTGAGCACCGAAAAAACACTGAGATAGTACACTGAGGTACTCGGGGATATGGAGGGGTGGGAGGGTCCTAAATTTGAATATTCAGTGCCTTTGTTCGGCTCCGCCCGTCCATATCCCAAGAGTACTCCAGTGACCCCTAGTGGATGATAAAGAAAAAGGTAGTGAAGTTGTGGCTCTAATTACGCTAACGACGCAGAGAGCACCTCACTGTCCCCAGGTGTATATTGCCTCTGGGAGGTTTGTTTCCAGCCCCCTATCTACATGCTCTAGGCAGAGCTAGCATCCAGAGCAGATAATATGCACTCTGCTCTTGATATGTAGTCATGTCTGCCCTGATTATGTATCTTAATCCATGTGCTGTTTGTTTGCACCCCACGTCTGGGTTAAGAGATGTCCGATTGACTGGTATGCGATTTAATAGGTGTTCGCTATGGCAAACCATCAATTTGAGGCATACGGCAGAATTGGATGACCATTGCAGAAGCATATGTTGACTCGTGTGGTGGTCTTCACAAATCCTCATATTTTGGTCGCAGACAATGGCCTGAAATCCAAAAATTAAGCTGGCTCTTCACCTTAACAAGGAGCCAATCCCTGTATTGGAACCTAATGAAACTACTTGCTGGGGTGTGTAGTACCACTGCAGCTGGACAGCAGCATGCTAAATACTCTTGGTCTGCAATTGGTTGTATAAAATAAGCCGTAAAATGTCAGGTGCAAGTATAGTCATATTGGTGAATCGTGGAGGCAACTGAACATTTCATGGCAGCAACCCGTGTATCAACAGTAACAATCTTTAGTCTAAGTAACAAATACTGGAAAACTCAAGTTTAAGATGCTATCAGTAGATTTCTATAAAAATTCTAAGATACAATGACCAGAAAAGGCTGCTTAACAAAGATGAAATGATGGACACTGGTTAGGCAATACCTAACCAACTAGAACATTCCTCTCTAATCATAAGTCTTCAATATCTGTATAGCTAAACCTCGTACAAAACTGCACAGGTAGAACACTTTAGAGCTGTTTGTTATATAGTAACAAGCCACTGGTATGAAGAATCAGATTTGTTCCCCATTGCTTCAATTAATCTAAACCAAGTCTGCCGGAATGAAGCAGACTATTTGCTACAATATGCTGTAGATATGCAGTAGTTCAGGCACACTAGAAAAGGAATACATATGCAAGACTTTGATTAGTAGTTCACAAACAGCCCTCAGGACCACACACAGTTCATGTTTCCAGGTCACCTTTGGATTTTTAAAACTTCCGTTTGTGATAAACAGGGCCCCTGCCAGGTGACCTGGAAAACATGACCTGTGGAGGTTCCCCGAGGACAGTTTAAGAACTACTGGTTTAGATCAAGATGTGGCAAAGCATCATTAAACCTAATGAAGTCACCATTTGACGAGGGCTGATCTAACATTCACAAACGTATATGTTAAAGTTTCAGATCAGAAGTTAATATTTAAGTTGCTATGATTCCTACTTAACACTTAAAATTCTGTACAAGACAGATTTACACTGCAGTCAGCCTCAGATGCTTAATCATAACTGCATACCAAAATACAAGCTATTGTATTAAATATGGGAAGCTTTACATATACATCAGTGAATGTTTGTTCTTTATAGTAGCCTGAATTTCATTACAAACTTGACATTTAACAGTTTAACTATAAAGGTTGAAGACTATCAATGTGCATTCTGTGATCAGTTCAATCCTGGCATGGTGCCAGCATACTGCACAAGTTCAAGAAGTCTAGCAAAGAAGTATTTAACCTGCAGCAGTAAATAGTGGACTAGAACCATTTAAATGTATGTCAGCACTCTCTACAATGTTCTTTGGAACTTTTGCCAGTCATTAAATGATAGTATGCAGATCATATATACCCCATATTGAGAATGCAGACCCATAAATGACTGTAAAGAGGTCTGTTCTCTTCAAACAAACTTTCTTTAGGTGTGTTACAGGCAAGAGTACAACCACTCAACAAGCACACAAAGACCTGCTATAAATGGTCAACTGCTTGAATATTAAAACCTTTTGTAAAAGGTGTTGTGTATAACCGCAAGATCATCACAACAGCATTAGTTATATACAGAACTATTTGAAAGATTCTTCTAAACCTGAATTTCACTGCTGTATAAGAGACTGCCTTCCACAAAGCAACACCATGAATGACAGTGGGTGCTTTGAATTCCTAGGCCTGAACAAGTGTTGGTGTTTCCCTTAGTGGAAAGATGCCTGCATAAAGTCAGTTGTGTATAAAAGAAAGTGCAAAATATTTTATGTCTTCCAAAGCAGGTGGACCATTTGTACCACAAATTGTCCATCTGTTACTGTCACTACCAAGTCACAAACTGATACATTACCATGTCACTTGCCATCAGAGATGTGGCAATTGCTGCCTGGGTGACGCCAGGACTGCCCTCATACCCCATACTAGTTGACCCAAGGGATTGATACTTCTGTGCTGTGGTGCCATAAGGGTCTAAAAAAATAAATAAAAAATCTAAATTAAAACCAGGTTTTAAAGTATGATTTAAATAAAAACCCTGAAATGCACCTTACCTCCCATGGACATTGAATTTGTTCCCATGCGCATGTCACGTTCTCTCTGGAAATTAAAGAGATCTATTAGAGACTGGCACCAAAACAGGAAGCATGGTCAGCTGCGCACTCCTCACCGCAAAGACCTTTAGTAGATTTTGAACCAGGGTGCCATGCAAGGCATTTATAGCCTACTGTGTTCCTCCGGATGCTCCGTTTGTTCCCACAGTACAAAAATCAAAATCTAAGGGTAGGGTAAACCCTGGTGTGGGTGTGTGTGTGTGTGTGTGTGTGTGTGTGTGTGTGTGTGTGTGTGTGTGTGTGTGTGTGTGTGTGTGTGTGTGTGTGTGTGTGTGTGTGTGTGTGTAAAGTAAGCGGATTGTGCTACAAAGTAGAATGGCAAACAAATATACATATAAAGTATATACTTACAGGATCAATGTAGCTCATTCGATAGCCCTCTTCTCTTTGGCGCATCATCTGCTCCTCCATTTCACGTTGTCGTAGCATAATTTCTTCCTCACGTCTGCGTCGCTCCTCCTCTTGTCTGGAAAAAAAAAAAAAAAAAAAGCAGAGCCGCTTAAATAGTATTCGGTAATTTATAAAGTTTACGTAAAAAAAACAGTGCTCGTTAAAACTCAAGCTTAACTCACCTCAACTGCATTTCCTTACGCTTCTGCATTTCTTGGTTATGCATTTCCTCCATACGTCTGAGTTCCTCCTGGCGCCTCATCAAATCTATGGCAGAAAAAGCCTGTATGAACCATGTATTCAGTGCATGTATATGACACTGCAACTGAAAGTAAACAATTAAAGCTTGCAGTTATACAGCCAAGCCAAATTTAAAGCTCAAAGGAAAAATGGTGCGACTTGTTTAAGAATGCAGATTAAACACAATGCAATTTATTGTAGTCAATATGATTAACCCTACCACACATAGTGGCAACTGTACAAACTTACAATGAAGGTGGAAGATAGGATTTCCAAATAGGACGTTTGATAACAAGCCTTGATCCCTTGATTTTTTAAAACGAAAAATTGACCAATAACCAACCTTGCCGCAATAGATTAGCTTGGTGTTCATGGAAAGCATCTTCCATCTCACTTTCAAGCTTCTCCTTCGCTTCTTTCATATTTTTCTCCACTTGCTGCCTTTGTTGTTTCTCCATTTCATCTAAAGACTTCCATCTTTGAGAATATTCAAACTCAAAGGAACCATGCTGGGCAAACCGAGGAGGGATCTCTCTTTCCCTTTTTGGAGAAGAGGGGAAATGTGTTTAAACTGAAAACATTAACAAATCTCAAATTAATACAGGTTGAGTATCCCATATCCAAATACTCCGAAATACAGAATATTTTGAGCGAGACTGAGATAGTGAAATCTTTGTTTTCCGATGGCTCAATGTACACAAACTGTTTAGTACACAAAGTTATTAAAAATATTGGCTAAAATGACCTTCAGGCTGTGTGTATAAGGTGTATATGAAACAAATGCATTCTGTGCTTAGACTTGGGTCCCATCACCATAACCTTAAGGTATGCAGTTATTCCAAAATACGGAACATCAAAAATACTTTTGGACCCATGCATTTTGGATATGTAATACTTAACCTGTACAACATATGCACTAGAGAATGTCAGCACACATTTTTTTTTGTTACATAGGGGGTTTTACAAAAATGTAAAACATACTAGACTGCTTACTTTTGATATAAATGATTCTTCTGAGCAAGTTTCTCTGGCAGTCCATCCTCATCATCAAACTGCTCCAGAGGCTCCACAATAACAGGCATTGGGGTCCTAGAAGTGAAAAAAAAAAAAAAAAAAAAAAAAAAAGGATTTTAATACCCACCGGTAAATCCTTTTCTCTTAGTCCGTAGAAGATGCTGGAGTCACATCAAGAACCATGGGGTATATAGACAGGATCCGCAGGAGATATGGGCACTTTAAGACTTTCAAAGGGTGTGAACTGGCTCCTCCCTCTATGCCTCTTCCTCCAGACTCCAGTTATAGGAACTGTGTCCAGGGAGACGGACATTTCGAGGAAAAGGATTTACTGTTAAACTAAGGAGATACATACCAGCTCACACCTCAAGCACGCCATTCAACATAACGCAAGTAAACGGCATGAACGTCAGCAACAGGCTAAAACAACATGTGTTGAAACGTAACAAAAAACTGCATGATACAGTACACACTGGGACGGGCGCCCAGCATCCTCTACGAACTAAGAAAAGGATTTACCGGTAGGTATTAAAATCCTATTTTCTCATACGTCCTAGAGGATTCTGGGGTCACATCAAGAACCATGGGGTTATACAAAAGCTCTAGAATGGGTGGGAGAGTGCGGGTGACTCTGCAGCACCGATTGACCAAACGAGGTCCTCATCAGCCAGGGTATCAAACTTTTAGAACTTCGCAAAGGTGTTTGAACCTGACCAAGTAGCCGCTCGGCAAAGTTGTAATAGAGACCCCCCCGGGCAGCCGCCCAGGACGAGCCCACCTTTCTCGTAGAATGGGCCTTAACCGATTTCGGTAACCGCAATGCAGCCGTAGAATGAGCATGCTGAATCGTATGACAGATCCAACGTGCAATAGTCTGCTTGGAAGCAGGAGCCCCAATCTTGTGGTGAGCATACAGGACAGCCTCCTTTTTCCTAAACTGAGCCATTCTGGCGACATAAATTTTCAAAGCTCTGACTACATCGAGAAACTTCGATTCCAGCAAGGCATCAGTAGCCACTTGCACCACAATAGGTTGGTTCAAGTGTAACGACGAAACTACAAGTCCTCAACTCTGCTCTCTTCATGGAAGATCAAATAAGGGCTCTTGTGAGAGAAGGCCGCTAATTCAACGTCTTGAAACTCCAGTTTGTACCCCTGGGACACTACTAAAACACATGGCTCCAGGGCCGAACGAGCCCAGAACTGACTGAAGAACTTGAGATTTGCCCCCACCGGTGCGGACTCCTGCAGAGGAGCCCCAGCATCATGCGGTGGATTTGGCAGAAGCTGGGGAGGACTTCTGCTCCTGGGAACCAGCCACGGCCGGTGATAGTTTACCTTTTCCCTTTCCTCTAGTAGCAAGGAAGGAAGACAATCGGCCTTTTCTGTATTTATTGGGCCGAAAGGACTGCATCTGATAGTGATGTGCTTTCTTTTGTGGTGCAGGCACACAAGGTAAAAATTATGACTTACCTGCGGTAGCCATAGATACCAACTCAGCGAGGCAGTCACCAAACAATACACCACCTTTATACATCTTTTATAGCCACAATCATGTACTGAATGCTCTTTGCCAGTTTTGGATCTAATCTGGCATCACAATAGTCGACACTTGAGTCAGTGTCCGTATCTACCAGCTGGGTAAATGAACGTTTGTCTGGACTTGTAACATCCCCTACGGATTTCTTCCAAGTCTGGTTCTGAGACTCATTTAACAGAGCCACATTAGCATTCAGAGCACTGAAAACATTCACCCAATCAGGTGTCGGCTGTGCCGACAGGGTCACTCCCCCAGCCGTTTGTGTCCCTAACAGTCTCCTCCTGGGAAGAGCCTTCAGCCTCTGACATGCCGACACACGTGCACACAGGGCATATAGGGGACAGACCCACAATAAAGCCTGTCAGAGACACAGAGGAAGTTTGCCAGCTCACAACCCAGCGCTTAAACCCGGTTCTGAAACGGTTACAGAATGTCCCAGACCTGCAGCGCTTTTATAATAACTTGTATTACACCAAAAATCACTGTTCCCCCCCCCCCCCCCCCCCCCCCAGTTTTGCACAGTTACTTGTACAGCAGTGTAAGGAAGGACCAGCGTCTCTGCAGCTTCTGTGGAGAAAGTGGCGCTGATATAAGCTTTGAGGACTAAGCCCCCCCCCCCCCCCCATAATGGCGCACTTCAGCCCCGCTATTTATCCAAAATCTTTATACTGTCGGGGGCTCGGACAGTGGCTAGGCACCTTGTCCCCTCTTGCCAGTCTCGCCGTCCCCTGCCCCCCCCACATGCACCCTGTAGTGCCGTTGTGTGGGAGCATGGCGTGCAGCGCAGCCGCTGTGCGGTACCTCTGAAGCAGTCACTGAAGTCTTCTACTCACCTGCCTTCTGGCTCTGTAAGGGGGGTGATGGCCGGCTCTGGGAATGAGCATCTAGGCGTACCTAGCGATCAGACCCTCGGGAGCTAATGGTGTCCTGTAGCCAAAGAAGCAGAGCCTTTAAACTCACAGAAGTAGGTCTGACTTCTCTCCCATAAGTCCCACGAAGCAGGGAGACTTGCCAGCAGTGCTCCCTGAAAGTAAAAAACCTAACAGTCTTTTCAGAGAAACTCAGTAGAGCTCCTCAGAGTGCATCCAGTCTCACTGGGCACAGATTCTAAACTGGAGTCTGGAGGAGGAGCATAGAGGGAGGAGCCAGTTTACACCCTTTGAAAGTCTTAAAGTGCCCATGTCTCCTGCGGATCCAGTCTATACCCCATGGTTCTTTATGTGACCCCAGCATCCTCTAGGACGCAGGTTCTCAAACTCTGTCCTCAGGACCCCACACAGTGCATGTTTTGCAGGTCTCCTCACAGAATCACAAGTGAGGTCATTAGCTCCACCTGTGAACCTTTTAAAATGTGTCAGTGAATAATGAATACACCTGTGCACTTGCTGGGTTACCTGCAAAACATGCACTGTGTGGGGTCCTGAGAACCGAGTTTGAGAACCTATGCTCTAGGACATATGAGAAAGTGAAATTACATCATAAAAAGCATACAAAAATCTACATGCATAAGCAAGCCACAAATCTAAAGTATTCCAGCATATTGAATTTTGGATTGCAGACTTAAGAAACTTACGTTGTCAACAGGAGAACACCATCATTACAGCGGTCATATGCTTTCCTGGCAGCTGGTTTTGCTGCAAACTCTACTATTCCTTTTCCCGTTGACCTTCCACGATCATCCACAATGACCACAGCTCTTTCAACTGGTCCAAACTGACTGAAAGCTTCTTCTAAAAGTTCATTTGATACAAACTGAGACAAATTGCGCACAGAGAGTGCAGCTGAGTGGGTGGCAAAACGTACTCTGAGCTGTCTTCCTCTCATGGGGAAGTCATCCAGCTCTGCTTTTGCTATTTCAGCCAGTGCTCTTGTTTCCTGGACAGGGAGAAGAAAACAAAATAAAGCATCATAATATGGCCTCTACTGAAGAGGTAACAGAAATAAATGCTACCAAATACACAAGTTTCAGTAGCTTGGCATCAGAGTATGAATACTAATGAAAAAATAGGATTTTGGTACTTACCAGGTAAATCCTTTTCTTTGAATCCATAGGGGGCACTGGAGTACTCTTGGGATATGGGCGGCGTAGCAGAACAAAGGCACTGAATATTTAAATTTAGAACTCTCCACCCCTCCATATCCCTAGAGTACCTCAGGGTACGAACCCAGTGTTTTTACTGAGCGAACTACTATAGAGAGGTTGACAATGGAGAATTCCTATAACATAACTGACAACAACAAAGTTGACCCATAACGTTAGTGTCAACTAAACAGTTGACAGCATAACCGATAGACCTTTATAGTTTGAACCAATCGGTTAAAATGTGTTACCATAAGCTCCTTTGAGCTTAATACAAACCAGGTAAAACGTGTTACCCTAAGCTCCTCTGAGCTTAAAACAACCCAGGTAAAACTGCTCTGGGTGGGCGTCCAGTGCCCCCTATGGATTCAAAGAAAAGGATTTACCTGGTAAGTACCAAAATCCTATTTTCTTTTTCATCCACTAGGGGTCACTGGAGTACTCTTGGGACGTACCAAAGCTTCCCTCGTGGGCGGGAGAGCTGTTTGACACTTGTAACAGTAGGCAGCCAAAATAAGAATTTACTTACCGATAATTCTATTTCTCGGAGTCCGTAGTGGATGCTGGGGTTCCTGAAAGGACCATGGGGAATAGCGGCTCCGCAGGAGACAGGGCACAAAAGTAAAGCTTTCCGATCAGGTGGTGTGCACTGGCTCCTCCCCCTATGACCCTCCTCCAAGCCAGTTAGGTACTGTGCCCGGACGAGCGTACACAATAAGGGAGGAATTTTGAATCCCGGGTAAGACTCATACCAGCCACACCAATCACACCGTACAACTTGTGATCTAAACCCAGTTAACAGTATGATAACAGCGGAGCCTCTGAAAAGATGGCTCACAACAATAATAACCCGATTTTTGTAACTATGTACAAGTATTGCAGATAATCCGCACTTGGGATGGGCGCCCAGCATCCACTACGGACTCCGAGAAATAGAATTATCGGTAAGTAAATTCTTATTTTCTCTATCGTCCTAGTGGATGCTGGGGTTCCTGAAAGGACCATGGGGATTATACCAAAGCTCCCAAACGGGCGGGAGAGTGCGGATGACTCTGCAGCACCGAATGAGAGAACTCCAGGTCCTCCTTAGCCAGGGTATCAAATTTGTAGAATTTAGCAAACGTGTTTGCCCCTGACCAAGTAGCTGCTCGGCAAGGTTGTAAAGCCGAGACCCCTCGGGCAGCCGCCCAAGATGAGCCCACCTTCCTTGTGGAATGGGCATTTACATATTTTGGCTGTGGCAGGCCTGCCACAGAATGTGCATGCTGAATTGTATTACACATCCAACTAGCAATAGTCTGCTTAGAAGCAAGAGCACCCAGTTTGTTGGGTGCATACAGGATAACAGCAAGTCAGTTTTCCTGACTCCAGCCGTCCTGGAACATATTTTCAGGGCCCTGACAACATCTAGCAACTTGGAGTCCTCCAAGTCCCTAGTAGGTGCAAGGCACCACAATAAGCTGGTTCAGGTGAAACACTGACACCACCTTAGGGAGAGAACTGGGGACGAGTCCGCAGCTCTGCCCTGTCCGAATGGACAAACAGATATGGGCTTTTTTGAGAAAAAACCACCAATTTGACACTCGCCTGGTCCAGGCCAGGGCCAAGAGCATGGTCACTTTTCATGTGAGATGCTTCAAATCCACAGATTTGACTGGTTTTAAACCAATGTGATTTGAGGAATCCCAGAACTACGTTGAGATCCCACAGTGCCACTGGAGGCACAAAAGGGGGTTGTATATGCAATACTCCCTTGACAAACTTCTGGACTTCAGGAACTGAAGCCAATTCTTTCTGGAAGAAAATCGACAGGGCCGAAATTTGAACCTTAATGGACCCCAATTTGAGGCCCATAGACACTCCTGTTTGCAGGAAATGACCGAGTTGAAATTTCTTTGTGGGGCCTTCCTGGCCTCACACCACGCAACATATTTTCGCCACATGTGGTGATAATGTTGTGCGGTCACCTCCTTTCTGGCTTTGACCAGGGTAGGAATGACCTCTTCCGGAATGCCTTTTTCCCTTAGGATCCGGCTTTCCACCGCCATGCCGACCAACGCAGCTGCGGTAAGTCTTGGAACAGACATGGTACTTGCTGAAGCAAGTCCCTTCTTAGCGGCAGAGGCCATAAGACCTCTGTAAGCATCTCTTGAAGTTCCGGGTACCAAGTCCTTCTTGGCCAATCCGGAGCCATGAGTATAGTTCTTACTCCTCTACGTCTTATAATTCTCAGCACCTTAGGTATGAGAAGCAGAGGAGGGAACACATACACCGACTGGTACACCCACGGTGTTACCAGAACGTCCACAGCTATTGCCTGAGGGTCTCTTGACCTGGCGCAATACCTGTCCCGTTTTTTGTTCAGACGGGACGCCATCATGTCCACCTTTGGTATTTCCCAACGGTTTACAATCATGTGGAAAAAACTTCCCGATGAAGTTTCCACTCTCCCGGGTGGAGGTCGTGCCTGCTGAGGAAGTCTGCTTCCCAGTTTCCATTCCCGGGATGAAACACTGCTGACAGTGCTATCACATGATTTTCCGCCCAGCGAAAAGTCCTTGCAGTTTTTGCCATTGCCCTCCTGCTTCTTGTGTCGCCCTGTCTGTTTACGTGGGCGACTGCCGTGATGGTTTTCCCACTGGATCAATACCGGCTGACCTTGAAGCAGAGGTCTTGCTAAGCTTAGAGCATTATAAATTTACCCTTAGCTCCAGTATATTTATGTGGAGAAAAGTCTCCAGACTTGATCACACTCCCTGGAAATTTTTTCCTTGTGTGACTGCTCCCCAGCCTCTCGGGCTGGGCTCCATGGTCACCAGCATCCAATCCTGAATGCCGAATCTGCGGCCCTCTAGAAGATGAGCACTCTATAACCACCACAGGAGAGACACCCTTGTCCTTGGATATAGGGTTATCCGCTGATGCATCTGAAGATGCGATCCGGACCATTTTGTCCAGCAGATCCCACTGAAAAGTTCTTGCGTGAAATCTGCCGAATGGAATTGCTTCGTAGGAAGCCACCATTTTTACCAGGACCCTTGTGCAATGATGCACTGTTTTTAGGAGGTTCCTGACTAGCTCGGATAACTCCCTGGCTTTCTCTTCCGGGAGAAACACCTTTTTCTGGACTGTGTCCAGAATCATCCCTAGGCACAGCAGACGTGTCGTCGGGATCAGCTGCGATTTTGGAATATTTAGAATCCACCCGTGCTGTTGTAGCAGTATCCGAGATAGTGCTACTCCGACCTCCAACTGTTCCCTGGACTATGCCCTTATCAGGAGATCGTCCAAGTAAGGGATAATTAAGACGCCTTTTCTTCGAAGAAGAATCATCATTTCGGCCATTACCTTGGTAAAGACCCGGGGTGCCGTGGACAATCCAAACGGCAGCGTCTGAAACTGATAGTGACAGTTCTGCACCACGAACCTGAGGTACCCTTAGTGAGAAGGGCAAATTTGGGACATAGAGGTAAGCATCCCTGATGTCCCGGGACACTATATAGTCCCCTTCTTCCTGGTTCGTTATCACTGCTCTGAGTGACTCCATCTTGATTTGAACCTTTGTAAGTGTTCAAAAAATTTTTTAGAATAAGTCTCACCTAGCCTTCTGGCTTCAGTACCACAATATAGTGTGGAATAATACCCCTTTTCTTGTAGTAGGAGGGGTAATTTAATAATCACCTGCTGGGAATACAGCTTGTGAATTTTTTTCCATACTGCCTCCTTGTCGGAGGGAGACCTTGGTAAAACAGACTTCAGGAGCCTGCGAAGGGGAAACGTCTCGACATTCCAATCTGTACCCCTGGGATACTACTTGTAGGATCCAGGGGTCCTGTACGGTCTCAGCGCCATGCTGAGAACTTGTCAGAAGCGGTGGAACGCTTCTGTTCCTGGGAATGGGCTGCCTGCTGCAGTCTTCTTCCCTTTCCTCTATCCCTGGGCAGATATGATCTTATAGGGACGAAAGGACTGAGGCTGAAAAGACGGTGTCTTTTTCTGCAGAGATGTGACTTAGGGTAAAAACGGCGGATTTTCCAGCAGTTGCCGTGGCCACCAGGTCCGATGGACCGACCCCAAATAACTCCTCTTCCTTTATACGGCAATACACCTTTGTGCCGTTTGGAATCTGCATCACCTGACCACTGTCGTGTCCATAACATCTTCTGGCAGATATGGACATCGCATTTACTCTTGATGCCAGAGTGCAAATATCCCTCTGTGCATCTCGCATATATAGAAATGTATCCTTTAAATGCTCTATAGTCAATAAAATACTGTCCCTGTCAAGGGTATCAATATTTTTAGTCAGGGAATCCGACCAAGCCACCCCAGCTCTGCACATCCAGGCTGAGGCGATCGCTGGTCGCAGTATAACACCAGTATGTGTGTATATACTTTTTATGATATTTTCCAGCCTCCTGTCAGCTGGTCCTTGAGGACGGCCCTATCTATAGACGGTACCGCCACTTGTTTTGATAAGCGTGTGAGCGCCTTATCCACCCTAAGGGGTGTTTCCCAACGCGCCCTAACTTCTGGCGGGAAAGGGTATACCGCCCATAATTTTCTATCGGGGGGAACCCACGCATCATCACACACTTTATTTAATTTATCTGATTCAGGAAAAACTACGGTAGTTTTTTCACATCCCACATAATACCCTCTTTTGTGGTACTTGTAGTATCAGAAATATGTAACACCTCCTTCATTGCCTTTAACGTGTGGCCCTAATAAGGAATACGTTTGTTTATTCACCGTCGACACTGGATTCAGTTTCCCTGTCTGTGTCTGTGTCGACCGACTAAAGTAAACGGGCGTTTTAAAACCCCCGGTGTTTTTGAGACGTCTGGACCGGTACTAATTGTTTGTCGGCCGTCTCATGTCGTCAACCGACCTTGCAGCGTGTTGACATTATCACGTAATTCCCTAAATAAGCCATCCATTCCGGTGTCGACTCCCTAGAGAGTGACATCACCATTACAGGCAATTGCTCCGCCTCCTCACCAACATCGTCCTCATACATGTCGACACACACGTACCGACACACAGCACACACACAGGGAATGCTCTGATAGAGGACAGGACCCACTAGCCCTTTGGAGAGACAGAGGGAGAGTTTACCAGCACACACCAAAAACGCTATAATTATATAGGGACAACCTTATATAAGTGTTTTCCCTTATAGCATCTTTTTTATATATTTCTAACGCCAAATTAGTGCCCCCCCTCTCTGTTTTAACCCTGTTTCTGTAGTGCAGTGCAGGGGAGAGCCTGGGAGCCTTCCCTCCAGCCTTTCTGTGAGGGAAAATGGCGCTGTGTGCTGAGGAGATAGGCCCCGCCCCTTTTTCGGCGGCCTCGTCTCCCGCTCTTAACGGATTCTGGCAGGGGTTAAATATCTCCATATAGCCTCCGGAGGCTATATGTGAGGTATTTTTAGCCAAAATAGGTATTCATTTGCCTCCCAGGGCGCCCCCCTCCCAGCGCCCTGCACCCTCAGTGACTGCCGTGTGAAGTGTGCTGAGAGGAAAATGGCGCACAGCTGCAGTGCTGTGCGCTACCTTTAGAAGACTGAGGAGTCTTCTGCCGCCGATTCTGGACCTCTTCTTACTTCAGCATCTGCAAGGGGGCCGGCGGCAAGGCTCCGGTGACCATCCAGGCTGTACCTGTGATCGTCCCTCTGGAGCTGATGTCCAGTAGCCAAGAAGCCAATCCATCCTGCACGCAGGTGAGTTCACTTCTTCTCCCCTAAGTCCCTCGTTGCAGTGATCCTGTTGCCAGCAGGACTCACTGTAAAATAAAAAACCTAAGCTAAACTTTTCTAAGCAGCTCTTTAGGAGAGCCACCTAGATTGCACCCTTCTCGGCCGGGCACAAAAATCTAACTGGCTTGGAGAAGGGTCATAGGGGGAGGAGCCAGTGCACACCACCTGATCGGAAAGCTTTACTTTTGTGCCCTGTCTCCTGCGGAGCCGCTATTCCCCATGGTCCTTTCAGGAACCCCAGCATCCACTAGGACGATAGAGAAAGCTAGATGCTGATGCCGCAACCATTCATAACGTGTAAACGTGCACAAACGTGGTGCACTGAAGGCTATGTAGCCGCGTCGTGGACGCTCCACGACCCGCTGGGTCTGACATTCCCACAGAACCTGTGGGATGAGCTATTACTGACGTAGGCGATTGTAACTTAGCCTTAAAGTAAGCCTGACTTGTAGTCATTATTATCCCACTGGATAATGTCTGCTGAGAAACTGGCTAACCCCAGTTGGCAGCATTATAGAGAACAAACAACGTATCCGTATCACGTACTGTAGACGTTCGGGACATATAGACGCGTAATGCGTGTACCACATTCAGAATTCTAGAATGTGCTGTCAACACAGGAACCACTATTGGTTTATTGATGTGAAGAATAAGAACGCGGAATTCGTCCGAAGATCTGCTTTGTCATGAGAAAACTCAAATACGGTGGCTTGGAATACAAGGCACCCAAATATGAAAACAAAACCCTTGCCGAAGCTAAGGCTAGAAGAAAAATGTTTTCCCAAGTGAGAAACTTAATCCCCATTTATTGTAAGGGTTCAAAATATGAAAACTATAAGAAATCTGAACCCAACCTCAAGTCACCTGGCGCTGTAGGTGGGATAAATGGAGGCTGCACTTTGATGACACCTTGTAGAAAGGTGTGTACAGACGCAATAGAGTCAAACGTCTTTGAAAATAAGTTGACCACACAGATACCTGCACCCTCAGTGCAGATAAACGCAGTTTTCCATCCCACCCCGTTTAACAGAATACGGGTAACTTGAAGGATGATGTCGGAAACTTCCGAGCTTTACCACCTATGTAAGCACACCAAATTTTGTAATAATGAGCTGCCTTAAGCGGCTTACTAGCTCGTAACATGGTTGGTATAATACTGTAATGCCCTATTTCTTTTCTTAAGAGGGCGGTCTGAACCCTCACCCCGTCAACCGCAGCTGCGGTACATAGGTAATAGGTACATAGGTAACTATGGGTAAAAGAACGTTCCCTGTTGTAACAGGCTGGACGTATTATGAGCGGGCCAAGATCGTGTGCAAGTATTCCTTGGAGATTCGAGAAGCAAGCTCTCCGAAACCCATGAGATATCACTAGTATGACTGTGACGAACTGTCTTATGATCCGTTTTGGCAACGGAGAGAGCAGCGGAAAATGGTGGAGCCAGATACACGATGCTGAATGACCACACGAATGTGAGAGACTCCACCGCCACTGCCCTTGTGATCTGTTGTTTTGTACACATACTGAGCTTTTGTAATTGTGGCGAGATGCCATCATGTATACCTGAGGGTAACCCCCTTCTGTGGACTCACATATGAAACACCTCTGGATTTAATGTCCAGTTTTCAGGATCTAAATCCTGACGGGTGAGATCATCTGTCTAACAGATGTCCACTCAAGGAATGAACCCCGTTGACATTATCACATAATGGTGTTCTGGGCAATTGAGGATTCGAGTTACCTGCCGCATTGCCATGCGGCTTCTTGGTTCTCCCTGGTTGTTGTGTATGCAACTCCCGTTGCGTTGTCTGACTGTTGGTCAGACTGAAAGCGAAGCATGTAGTGCATTGTAAAATGCACGGAGTTCCAGGACATTTATCGACAGCAATCTGTCGTGATCCGTTTCAGAACCTCTGTCGCTGATCTTTTTTAACTACAACTCCTGAACCTCTGAGACTCTCGTCCAGATTATATACACCCTCGCCCCTCTGTGGGAAACGCGAGTGAAGGCCGGCGAACTAAATCGCTTTGAAACACATCATTATTCTTAACAGGCGAATACAGCAATGTACCGCTAGTGTGCGTGTTTTGCACTAATTACTAGATGTACATTTGTTCTTGCTGGTGTAGTAGGTAAATGTCTTCGATTTACCGTATTTATAATCTTACCTAGGAATTGACGTCGTTTAGACGGAATTAGATGCGATTATTTTTGAACTTGATCTGCCACCGCAGTATACATTAGTAGCGCAAGTTAAAGGAACTTTGTTGAGACAGAGTTCTTATGAGCAGATCGTCTAAGTATGGAACGATTGTCACTGGCAGGTCTCTGAGATGAGCCATCATCACCAACATCACTTTGGTAAATACCCGAGGCGTTGACAAGAAGCCAAATGGTAGACCTGAAATGGTTAATGGTTGTGGCGTTTTGCAAACGCTAGAACCTGTGATGACCAAACCGGAATGGGTAAATACGCATTGTGAAGATCAAGTGAAATTATGCAATTTTGTGGCTCCAATATGCAAATACTAACCGCAGAAAATCCATTTTCAAACTGCATTAAGTGACTTGCTGATTGAGACTGCGACGGAGCTGTCTGGTTTTGTTACCCCCAAACAGAGGGGAATAAGTAACCCTGACTCTGTTGGTGTACTACTGCCTGGTTATAAAGACAGCTGAAAACTAGCAGAGACTAAATGGCAACCTGCCAAACCGTTCGACAGAGGCAGTCTTATCCTTTAATCTGTAAATAGCTGAGACATCCATGAGTTGATGTCTGGAAACCCCGCAAATGTAACGTGTAAAGACGCGCTTCCACATTGGAAAATGGAGATGGCCTAAGAGGTCATCAAGCCACTGGCTTGCTGACTGTAGCGTCCTGTCGTTACAAGGCGTGACTGTTTTGTACCACCGCCTTGAAAAAACTGAAGTCTAAAGGGATTAAACGCCGGCACAAGTATTTCCGTTTTGATACTGGATGCGGTAATGGCTGAATATCAAATTTAGGACCAAACAAGCTCTGGCCTTGTCGCGCTTAAACTAGCGACGATGAAAAGTGAGAATCGAAGTAACCGGCGTTAGCAGAAGCTTTACAGATATACTCTGCAGCTTCTTTTAACAGTTTATTGTTTCCATACATAGTCTAGTGACCCAAATGTATCTTGGGTCTTTATAATGTTTGACACAGACGCATTTACCAATGGCGGATCGCGTCATTTTGGAAACGATTAAATAGTGGTTAGAGTCTACTTAGTCTCTGTAAAAACGTAGACATTGACTCACTGGGCCGCACTATCTGAGTGCTGGACTAATGTACCCTTCTCACTCATAGTTATCGGTGTGAGATTTGACATAGAATCGTGCATTAAATTATAAGACCAGTTAAATAAACACCCTGGTACCCAAAGGGAAATTGGCCCTTTGGAAAGACTGTCCTTCGTTAGTGCTGGTGGAGTAACTTCCGAGACTCCGTTACCGCTCTTTTAATTTGAATTGCCAATGCAATTTTTAGTCTGCGCTAGAGCCTTACTCGCTATGCAGACAGACACCACAATAGTCAACGGACAGACACTTGCACGACTTATTGAAGTTATCATCATATATATATTTTATTGCTGAAAAGCATATTTATATGAAACTCATGGTTGTTTCTCTCAACGGAAATCTGTAGTAAAAAGCGAAAGCTTTATTCGATCTGAAGAGAAACCAGAGTATTCTTTATGTGAAAAGCAATTCACATGGGCATGTGAAACCCGAACCAAATTCCCACTAACACCCCTGCGCCTCTGGTGGCTTAGAGATGTAGGGCAGGAATGTTCCAGAATTACAAACTGGAAAAACAGGAAGCATGTTAAAATGGCCCCTTTGCCATGCTGACTGTGATAATCACCTGAACAAGTTACAATTGTTCAGTGTTAATATAGCCTCTTATACAGTATAATCACAGTATGGGTACAACACATGCTCTATGAATAAAAATATATATATATATATATATATATATATATATATATATATATATATATATATATATATATATATATATATATATATATATATATAGGCTCAATAGCCTATGATAATTACAGACATTAATATATATATGCTCAATAGGCTATTATACAGCATTAATATAGGCTCAATAGCCTATTTGATAATTACAGATATTAATATATAGGCTCAATAGCATATTATACAGTGATAATCACATACATTAATATAGGCTCAATAGCCTATTATACAGTGATCATCACAGATAATATATATAGGCTCAATAGCCTATTATACATGATAATCATTAATATTCTGATATCACAGGACAGGTTACAATACATGTCTGCATTATTTACTGTCACCTCTGGCTGCATATATAACTGCTGTTTATATATGTATTTTACATACCCTTTCAGCAGTGAGTCGCCCGATTCCACCGCCCCCCTTCCCCCCTGTAACACTGTCTTCTCAGGAACAGCCGGGAAGACTTGCAGGGAGGCTGGCATCTGCGGTGCTGGGCGGTCGGACGGAGCAGCGGCCCGGTTGTCACCCTGTTAACGCTGTTAGTGAGCGTCTGCGGGTGGATGTTGTCGGCCGGACGGAGCGGCTGGGACGGGCAGACGTAGCGCTGCCGTCTGGAGCGAGTCTCAGACGTAGCGGCTGGTCGCTGTGGCGGGCGGTGCGTGGAAGCGGCATTCACTGTGACCCACCTAGCGGGGCGGCAGCCTGCGCTGACCGCCCCGTTCCCCAGCTTACCTTCCTCCTATTCAAGGCTGCGACGGGGCTTCTCTGTGTAAGCTCCGTCCAGCTTTCAAGTCATCTTGTTCCTGGCTGCGACGGGGCTTCTTTCTGTAAGCTCCGTCCAGCTTGTTCCTGGCTGTGACGGGGCTTCTTCTGTAAGCTCCGTCCAGCTCGTCTTTGATAACTTCTTGCTGGCTGTGACGGGGCTTCTTTATGTAAGCTCCGTCCAGCTCTTTGATCATTTCTTCCTGGCTGTGACGGGGCTTCTTTCTGTAAGCTCCGTCCAGCTGTTGCAGGAGACAGTGGGCTGCCTGTGGCTGTGAGGGTGCTCTTTGTGAGGACCGACACGCCATGCGCTGCCTTGCAGCGGCACCATCCCGGACCCATGTTTTTCCAGAAACTGGGAAGGGATGTGCTAAGTGTAAAATTAAAAATTAAAAAAAAAAATCAAAATGAAAAATTAATAAATCTTCCATCCAAGTGTGGGAATCCCACAAGCCGATGTTAGTGCTTTGAGCACAGAAAAAAACACTGGGTTCGTACACTGAGGTACTCTAGGGATATGGAGGGGTGGAGAGTTCTAAATTTAAATATTCAGTGCCTTTGTTCTGCTACGCCGCCCATATCCCAAGAGTACTCCAGTGACCCCTAGTGGATGAAAAAGAAATACAATATACCATGCACTGAGATGGATAGCAAAACTACAAATACCTTACTAAAGCGATAACTAACAAATTTGTGAATGCAACACACTGAAACAGTTAGATTTTAGGACAGCTTTCCAAGGCTTTATAACTAACATGGTAAATTGTGTTTTTGGTGAACAGGAATTAAATTCCGTGGCACTGACAAAAGGTGCCATTACAGATGCCATTTCAGCATCTCCCGTTTCCAGTCACAACCCATATAGGTGCAAAGAAAACCTGCAATGTCAGCACTAGCTTAACTGGCCAATGTTTACAACTGAAGCAGCACACCGAGCACAATTGCATTGCTTGCTTAGAACAAACAGAAAAATAAGAATTTACTTACCGATAATTCTATTTCTCATAGTCCGTAGTGGATGCTGGGGACTCCGAAAGGACCATGGGGAATAGCGGCTCCGCAGGAGACTGGGCACAAAAGTAAAAGCTTTAGGACTACCTGGTGTGCACTGGCTCCTCCCCCCATGACCCTCCTCCAAGCCTCAGTTAGGATACTGTGCCCGGACGAGCGTACACAATAAGGAAGGATTTTGAATCCCGGGTAAGACTCATACCAGCCACACCAATCACACCGTACAACTTGTGATCTGAACCCAGTTAACAGCATGATAACAGAGGAGCCTCTGAAAAGATGGCTCACAACAAATAACCCGATTTTTGTAACAATAACTATGTACAAGTATTGCAGACAATCTGCACTTGGGATGGGCGCCCAGCATCCACTACGGACTATGAGAAATAGAATTATCGGTAAGTAAATTCTTATTTTCTCTGACGTCCTAGTGGATGCTGGGGACTCCGAAAGGACCATGGGGATTATACCAAAGCTCCCAAACGGGCGGGAGAGTGCGGATGACTCTGCAGCACCGAATGAGAGTACTCCAGGTCCTCCTCAGCCAGGATATCAAATTTGTAGAATTTAGCAAACGTGTTTGCCCCTGACCAAGTAGCTGCTCGGCAAAGTTGTAAAGCCGAGACCCCTCGGGCAGCCGCCCAAGATGAGCCCACTTTCCGTGTGGAATGGGCTTTTACAGATTTTGGCTGTGGCAGGCCTGCCACAGAATGTGCAAGCTGAATTGTACTACAAATCCAACGAGCAATAGTCTGCTTAGAAGCAGGAGCACCCAGCTTGTTGGGTGCATACAGGATAAACAGCGAGTCAGATTTTCTGACTCCAGCCGTCCTGGAAACATATTTTCAGGGCCCTGACAACGTCCAGCAACTTTGAATCCTCCAAGTCCCTAGTAGCCGCAGGTACCACAATAGGCTGGTTTAAGTGAAACGCTGAAACCACCTTAGGGAGAAATTGAGGACAATTCTGCCCTGTCCGTACGAAAAATTAGGTAAGGGCTTTTATAGGATAAAGCCGCCAATTCTGAGACACGCCTGGCTGAAGCCAGGGCTAACAGCATTACCACTTTCCATGTGAGATATTTTAAGTCCACAGTGGTGAGTGGTTCAAACCAATGTGATTTTAGGAACCCCAAAACTACATTGAGATCCCAAGGTGCCACTGGAGGCACAAAAGGAGGCTGTATATGCAGTACCCCCTTGACAAACGTCTGAACTTCAGGAACTGAAGCTAGTTCTTTTTGGAAGAATATCGACAGGGCCGAAATTTGAACCTTAATGGACCCTAATTTTAGGCCCATAGACAGTCCTGTTTGCAGGAAATGCAGGAAACGACCCAGTTGAAATTCTTCTGTAGGGGCCTTCCTGGCCTCACACCACGCAACATATTTACGCCAAATACGGTGATAATGTTGCACAGTTACATCCTTCCTGGCTTTGATCAGGGTAGGGATGACTTCATCCGGAATGCCTTTTTCCTTCAGGATCCGGCGTTCAACCGCCATGCCGTCAAACGCAGCCGCGGTAAGTCTTGGAACAGACAGGGTCCCTGCTGGAGCAGGTCCTTTCTTAGAGGTAGAGGCCACGGGTCTTCCGTGAGCATCTCTTGAAGTTCCGGGTACCAAGTCCTTCTTGGCCAATCCGGAGCCACGAGTATAGTCCTTACTCCTCTCCTTCTTATGATTCTCAGTACCTTGGGTATGAGAGGCAGAGGAGGGAACACATACACTGACTGGTACACCCACGGTGTTACCAGAGCGTCCACAGCTATTGCCTGAGGGTCCCTTGACCTGGCGCAATATCTGTCCAGTTTTTTGTTAAGGCGGGACGCCATCATGTCCACCTTTGGTTTTTCCCAACGGTTCACAATCATGTGGAAGACTTCTGGGTGAAATCCCCACTCCCCCGGGTGGAGGTCGTGTCTGCTGAGGAAGTCTGCTTCCCAGTTGTCCACTCCCGGAATGAACACTGCTGACAGTGCTATCACATGATTTTCCGCCCAGCGAAGAATCCTTGCAACTTCCGTCATTGCCCTCCTGCTTCTTGTGCCGCCCTGTCTGTTTACGTGGGCGACTGCCGTGATGTTGTCCGACTGGATCAACACCGGCTGACCCTGAAGCAGAGGCCTTGCCTGACTTAGGGCATTGTAAATGGCCCTTAGTTCCAGGATATTTATGTGAAGTGACGTTTCCATGCTTGACCACAAGCCCTGGCAATTTCTTCCCTGTGTGACTGCTCCCCAGCCTCTCAGGCTGGCATCCGTGGTCACCAGGACCCAGTCCTGAATGCCGAATCTGCGGCCCTCTAGAAGATGAGCACTCTGTAACCACCACAGGAGAGACACCCTTGTCATTGGAGACAGGGTTATCCGCTGATTCATTTGAAGATGCGATCCGGACCATTTGTCCAGCAGATCCCACTGAAAAGTTCTTGCGTGGAATCTGCCGAATGGAATCGCTTCGTAAGAAGCCACCATTTTTCCCAGGACCCTTGTGCATTGATGCACTGACACTTGGCCTGGTTTTAGGAGGTTCCTGACTAGGTCGGATAACTCCCTGGCTTTCTCCTCCGGGAGAAACACCTTTTTCTGGACTGTGTCCAGAATCATCCCTAGGAACAACAGACGTGTCGTCGGAATCAGCTGCGATTTTGGAATATTTAGAATCCACCCGTGCTGTCGTAGTACTACTTGAGATAGTGCTACTCCGACCTCTAACTGTTCGCTGGACCTTGCCCTTATCAGGAGATCGTCCAAGTAAGGGATAATTAATACGCCTTTTCTTCGAAGAAGAATCATCATTTCGGCCATTACCTTGGTAAAGACCCGGGGTGCCGTGGACAATCCAAACGGCAGCGTCTGAAACTGATAGTGACAGTTCTGTACCACAAACCTGAGGTACCCTTGGTGAGAAGGGCAAATTGGGACATGGAGGTAAGCATCCTTGATGTCCAGAGACACCATATAGTCCCCTTCTTCCAGGTTCGCTATCACTGCTCTGAGTGACTCCATCTTGAATTTGAACCTTTGTATGTAAGTGTTCAAGGATTTCAGATTTAAAATAGGTCTCACCAAGCCGTCCGGCTTCGGTACCACAAACAGCGTGGAATAATACCCCTTTCCCTGTTGTAGGAGGGGTACCTTGATTATCACCTGCTGGGAATACAGCTTGTGAATGGCTTCCAATACCGCCTCCCTGTCGGAGGGAGACGTTGGTAAAGCAGACTTCAGGAACCGGCGAGGGGGAGACGTCTCGAATTCCAATTTGTACCCCTGAGATACTACCTGCAGGATCCAGGGGTCCACTTGCGAGTGAGCCCACTGCGCGCTGAAATTCTTGACGGGCCCCCACCGTGCCTGAGTCCGCTTGTAAGGCCCCAGCGTCATGCTGAGGACTTGGCAGAAGCGGGGGAGGGCTTCTGTTCCTGGGAAGAGGCTGCCTGCTGCAGTCTTTTTCCCCTTCCTCTGCCCCGGGGCAGATACGAGTGGCCTTTTGCCCGCTTGCCCTTATGGGGACGAAAGGACTGAGCCTGAAAAGACGGTGTCTTTTTCTGCCGAGAGGTGACCTGGGGTAAAAAGGTGGATTTCCCAGCCGTTGCCGTGGCCACCAGGTCCGATAGACCGACCCCAAATAACTCCTCCCCTTTATACGGCAATACTTCCATATGCCGTTTGGAATCCGCATCACCTGACCACTGTCGCGTCCATAACCCTCTTCTGGCAGAAATGGACAGCGCACTTACTCTTGATGCCAGAGTGCAAATATCCCTCTGTGCATCTCGCATATATAGAAATGCATCCTTTAAATGCTCTATAGTCAATAATATACTGTCCCTGTCCAGGGTATCAATATTTTCAGTCAGGGAATCCGACCAAGCCACCCCAGCACTGCACATCCAGGCTGAGGCGATTGCTGGTCGCAGTATAATACCAGTATGTGTGTATATACTTTTTAGGATATTTTCCAGCTTCCTATCAGCTGGTTCCTTGAGGGCGGCCGTATCAGGAGACGGTAACGCCACTTGTTTTGATAAGCGTGTGAGCGCCTTATCTACCTTAGGGGGTGTTTCCCAACGCACCCTAACCTCTGGCGGGAAAGGGTATAATGCCAATAATTTTTTAGAAATTAGCAGTTTTTTATCGGGGGAAACCCACGCTTCATCACACACCTCATTTAATTCATCTGATTCAGGAAAAACTACGGGTAGTTTTTTCACACCCCACATAATACCCTTTTTGGTGGTACTTGTAGTATCAGAAATGTTCAAAACCTCCTTCATTGCCGTGATCATGTAACGTGTGGCCCTACTGGAAAATACGTTTGCTTCCTCACCGTCGACACTGGAGTCAGTGTCCGTGTCTGGGACTGTGTCGACCGTCTGAGGTAACTGGCGCTTTAGAGCCCTGACGGTGTTTGAGACGCCTGTACAGGTAATAACTGATTTGCCGGCTGTCTCATGTCGTCAACAGTCTTTTGTAAAGTGCTGACACTATCACGTAATTCCTTCCATAAGACCATCCAGTCAGGTGTCGACTCCCTAGGGTAGGGGTGGGCAAAATACGGCCCGCGGGCCGGATGCGGCCCGCAAACCGATCCTGCCCGGCCCACTGCCTCCCACCAGCGAGCAATGACAAGCGGCCCGACTGCTTGTCATTGCTCTGCAGTACCTTCAAGCTGCCGATGCAGTCTCCCCTGCTGCTGCTGCACGGCGCCTCCAGAGTCCCCAATGACAACGGCTGTGTTCAGCCGAAAAAGGGGCGGAGCCACGGGCCGATGAAGGGGCGTGGCTACACGGGACCTCAGGGGGCGGGGCTACAGGGACGAGCAGACTACTACAGATCAATCCTTCCTGCACTGCCAGCCAGATCAGTGAGTCACTGGAAAAAGTGAGTGAAAGAAAGAATGTGTGTGTGTGCATATTTGTGTGTGCGGGCAGTGGCGTCAGACTGTTTTTAGGTTGGGGGTAGATATCTTTAGCTCTCGCTGTACCAACCCCTCCCGTGTTCTGTCACCATGTCACCCCCCCCCCCCGTGTTCTGTCACCGTGACACCCCCTGTGTTCTGTCACCATGTCACCCCCCCCGTGTTCTGTCACAGTGACCCCCCCCGTATTCTGTCACTGTGTCACCCCCACCGTGTTCTGTCACTGTGTCACCCCAGTGTTCTGTCACCCCCCCGTGTTTTGTCACTGTCACCCCCCCGTGTTCTGTCACTGTGTCACCCCCCCCGTGTTCTGTCACTGTCACCCCCCCCGTGTTCTGTCACTGTCACCCCCCCGTGTTCTGTCACTGTGTCACCCCCACCGTGTTCTGTCACTGTGTCACCCCAGTGTTCTGTCACCCCCCCGTGTTTTGTCACTGTCACCCCCCCGTGTTGTCACTGTCACCCCCCCGTGTTCTGTCACTGTGTCACCCCCCCCGTGTTCTGTCACTGTGTCACCCCCCCCGTGTTCTGTCACTGTGTCACCCCCCCAGTGTTCTGTCACTGTGTCACCCCCCCAGTGTTCTGTCACTGTGTCACCCCCCCAGTGTTCTGTCACTGTGTCACCCCCCCAGTGTTCTGTCACTGTGTCACCCCCCCAGTGTTCTGTCACTGTGTCACCCCAGTGTTCTGTCACTGTGTCACCCCAGTGTTCTGTCACTGTGTCACCCCAGTGTTCTGTCACTGTGTCACCCCAGTGTTCTGTCACTGTGTCACCCTAGTGTTCTGTCACTGTGTCACCCCCCGTTTTCTGTCACTGTGTCACCCCCCGTTTTCTGTCACTGTGTCACCCCCCGTTTTCTGTCACGGTGTTACCCCCACCGTGTTCTGTCACCGTGTCACCCCAGTGTTCTGTCACCCCCCTGTGTACTGTCACTGTGTCACACCACCGTGTTCTGTCACTGTCACCCCCACCGTGTTGTGTCACCCCAGTGTTCTGTCACTGTGTCACCCCCCGTGTTCTGTCACTGTGTCACCCCCCGTGTTCTGTCACTGTGTCACCCCCCGTGTTCTGTCACTGTCACTCCCCCCCCCCGTGTTCTGTCACTCTGTCACCCCCCCGTGTTCTGTCACTGTCACCCCCCGAGTTCTATCACTGTGTCACACCTTTCCCCAGGGGCCACAAGACACTGGATAATTTGCTTGCTGCGCAATGATTATCCCAAATAAAATGTTAATGTGTAAAAGGGGGCTGTACCTGCTGTAATGTGTAAAAGGGGGCTGTACCTGCTGTAATGTGTAAAAGGGGGCTGTACCTGCTGTAATGTGTAAAAGGGGGCTGTACCTGCTGTAATGTGTAAAAGGGGGCTGTACCTGCTGTAATGTGTAAAAGGGGGCTCTACCATCCATACTGTGTATAAGGGAGCACTACCTGCCATAATGTGTGTAAAAGGGGCTCTACCTGCCATAATGTGTGAAAAAGGGGCTCTACCTGCCATAATGTGTGTTAAAGGGGCTCTACCTGGTGTAATGTGTGTAAGTGGCGCTACTGTGTGGCGCAATTTGAATAATGGAGCAGCCTAATATGAATCCGTATTATTTGTTGGCCATGCCCCTTCCACACGAAGCCACGTCCCTATATTTTTGGCATGTGGGGGGGGGGGGAGCTGGGAGCTGCTATTTTATGCATGGCCCACGGATAGTGACAAGAAAGTGTCAAGTGACCCCTCAGCTGAAATAATTGCCCACCCCTGGCTAGGGGGTGACATCACAATTACAGGCAATTGCTCCGCCTCCATACCATTTTCCTCCTCATACATGTCGACACAACGTACCGACACAGCACACACACAGGGAATGCTCTGATAGAGGACAGGACCCCACTAGCCCTTTGGGGAGACAGAGGGAGAGTTTGCCAGCACACACCAGAGCGCTATAATATATATATATATATATATATATATATATATATATATATATATATATATATATATATATATATATATATATATATATATATATATATATATATATATATATATATATATATATATATATATATATACATACACACATACATACATATACACAGGGATAACCTTATATAAGTGTTTTCCCCTTATATAGCTGCTGTATAGATTTATCTGCCAAATTAGTGCCCCCCCTCTCTTGTTTTACCCTGTTTCTGTAGTGCAGGACTGCAGGGGAGAGTCAGGGAGCTTCCCTCCAACGGAGCTGTGAGGAAAAATGGCGCCAGTGTGCTGAGGAGATAGGCCGCCGAGAAGGGGGCGGAGCCTATCTCCCGCTTTTTTAAGGAAAAATTGGCAGGGGTTAAATGCATCCATATAGCCCAGGAGCTATATGTGTTGTATTTTTTTTTTGCCATATAAGGTGTTTTTATTGCGTCTCAGGGCGCCCCCCCCCCCCCCAGCGCCCTGCACCCTCAGTGACCGGAGTGTGAAGTGTGCTGAGAGCAATGGCGCACAGCTGCGGTGCTGTGCGCTACCTTATTGAAGACAGGACGTCTTCTGCCGCCGATTATCCGGACCTCTTCAGTCTTCTGGCTCTGTAAGGGGGCCGGCGGCGCGGCTCTGGGACCCATCCATGGCTGGGCCTGTGATCGTCCCTCTGGAGCTAATGTCCAGTAGCCTAAGAAGCCCAATCCACTCTGCACGCAGGTGAGTTCGCTTCTTCTCCCCTTAGTCCCTCGGTGCAGTGAACCTGTTGCCAGCAGGATTCACTGAAAATAAAAAACCTATACTTAAACTTTTTTACTAAGCAGCTCAGGAGAGCCACCTAGTGTGCACCCTTCTCGTTCGGGCACAAAAATCTAACTGAGGCTTGGAGGAGGGTCATGGGGGGAGGAGCCAGTGCACACCAGGTAGTCCTCAAGCTTTTACTTTTGTGCCCAGTCTCCTGCGGAGCCGCTATTCCCCATGGTCCTTTCGGAGTCCCCAGCATCCACTAGGACGTCAGAGAAATTAGAATTTACTCACCGGTAATTCTATTTCTCGTAGTCCGTAGTGGATGCTGGGACTCCGTAAGGACCATAGGGAATAGCGGCTCCGCAGGAGACTGGGCACAACTAAAAGAAAGCTTTAGACTAACTGGTGTGCACTGGCTCCTCCCACTATGACCCTCCTCCAGACCTCAGTTAGGATACTGTGCCCGGAAGAGCTGACACTAAGGAAGGATTTTGAATCCCGGGTAAGACTCATACCAGCCACACCAATCACACCGTATAACTCGTGATACAATACCCAGTTAACAGTATGATAACTGAGCCTCTCAACAAATTGCTCAATAACCCTTTAGTTAAATAATAACTATATACAAGTATTGCAGACAATCCGCACTTGGGATGGGCGCCCAGCATCCACTACGGAATACGAGAAATAGAATTACCGGTGAGTAAATTCTTATTTTCTCTGACGTCCTAAGTGGATGCTGGGACTCCGTAAGGACCATGGGGATAATACCAAAGCTCCCAAACAGGCGGGAGAGTGCGGATGACTCTGCAGCACCGAATGGGCAAACTCTAGGTCCTCCTCAGCCAGGGTGTCAAACTTGTAGAATTTAGCAAATGTGTTTGACCCAGACCAAGTAGCTGCTCGGCAAAGTTGTAAAGCCGATACCCCTCGGGCAGCCGCCCAAGAAGAGCCCACCTTCCTCGTGGAATGGGCTTTCACTGATTTAGGATGCGGCAGTCCAGCCGCAGAATGTGCAAGCTAAATCGTACTACAGATCCAGCGAGCAATAGTCTGCTTTGAAGCAGGTGCACCCAACTTGTTGGGCACATGCAGGATAAATAGCAAGTCAGTCTTTGACGCCAGCTGTCCTGGAACCATAAATTTTCAGGGCCCTGACTACGTCCAACAACTTGGAAGCCTCCAAGTCTTTAGTAGCCGCAGGCACCACAATAGGTTGGTTCAAATGAAAAGCTGATACCACCTTAGGGAGAAACTGGGGACGAGTCCTTAATTCTGCCCTATCCATATGAAAAATCAGATAAGGGCTTTTACATGACAAAGCCGCCAATTCTGATACACGCCTGGCCGAAGCCAAGGCCAACAACATGACCACTTTCCACGTGAGATTTCAATTCCACGGTTTTAAGTGGCTCAAACCAATGAGACTTTAGGAAATCCAACACCACGTTGAGATCCCAAAGTGCCACTGGAGGCACAAAAGGGGGCAGAATATGCAGCACTCCCTTACCAAAAGTCTGAACTTCAGGCAGTGAAGCCAGTTCTCTTTGAAAGAAAAATCGATAAGAGCCGAAATCTGGACTTTAATGGAACCCAATTTTAGGCCCATAGTCACCCCTGACTGTAGGAAGTGCAGGAAACGGCCCAGCTGAAATTCTTCCGTTGGGGCCTTCCTGGCCTCACACCACGCAACATATTTTCGCCAAATGCGGCGATAATGGTTCGTGGTCACTTCTTTCCTAGCATTAATCAGCGTAGGAATGACTTCCTCCGGAATGCCCTTTTCCTTCAGGATCCAGCGTTCAACCGCCATGCCGTCAAACGCAGCCGCGGTAAGTCTAGGAACAGACAGGGCCCCTGCTGCAGCAGGTCCTGTCTGAGCGGCAGAGGCCATGGGTCCTCTGAGATCATTTCTTGAAGTTCCGGGTACCAAGCTCTTCTTGGCCAATCCGGAACAATGAGTATAGTTCTTACTCCTCTTCTCCTTATTATCCTCAGTACCTTTGGTATGAGAGGAAGAGGAGGGAACACAAACCGACCGGTACACCCACGGTGTCACTAGAGCGTCCACAGCTATCGCCTGAGGGTCTCTTGACCTGGCACAATATCTTTCTAGCTTTTTGTTTAGGCGGGACGCCATCATGTCCACCTGTGGCCTTTCCCAACGGTTTACAATCAGTTGAAAGACTTCTGGATGAAGTCTCCCTCTCTCCCGGGTGGAGGTCGTGCCTGCTGAGGAAGTCTGCTTCCCAGTTGTCCACTCCCGGAATGAACACTGCTGACAGTGCTAACACGTGATTTTCCACCCATCTGAGAATCCTTGTGGCTTCTGCCATCGCCGTCCTGCTTCTTGTGCCGCCCTGTCGGTTTACATGGGCAACTGCCGTGATGTTGTCTGACTGGATCAGTACCGGCTGGTTTTGAAGCAGGGGTTTTGCCTGACTTAGGGCATTGTAAATGGCCCTCAGTTCCAGAATATTTATGTGCAGGGAAGTCTCCTGACTTGACCATAGTCCTTGGAAGTTTCTTCCCTTTGTGACTGCCCCCCAGTCCTGTATGCCGAATCTGCGGCCCTCTTGAAGATGAGCACTTTGCAGCCACCACAGCAGAGACACCCTGGTCCTTGGAGACAGGGTTATCAGGCGATGCATCTGAAGATGCGATCCGGACCACTTGTCCAACAGATCCCACTGAAAGGTTCTTGCATGGAACCTGCCGAATGGAATTGCTTCGTAGGAAGCTACCATCTTTCCCAGGATCCGCGTGCAGTGATGCACAGACACCTGTTTTGGTTTTAGGAGGCCTCTGACTAGAGATGACAGCTCCTTGGCCTTCTCCTCAGGGAGAAACACTTTTTTCTGTTGTGTCCAGAACCATCCCCAGGAACAGGGACCAGCTGTGACTTTGGAATATTTAGAATCCAGCCGTGCTGTTGTAGCACCTCCTGAGATAGTGCTACCCCGACCAACAACTGCTCCCTGGACCTCGCCTTTATCAGGAGATCGTCCAAGTACGGGATAATTAAAACTCCCTTCTTTCGAAGGAGTATCATTTCGGCCATTACCTTGGTAAATACCCTCGGAGCCGTGGATAGACCAAACGGCAACGTCTGGAATTGGTAATGACAATCCTGTACCACAAATCTGAGGTACTCCTGGTGAGGATGGTAAATGGGGACATGCAGGTAAGCATCCTTGATGTCCAGTGATACCATGTAATCCCCCTCGTCCAGGCTTGCAATAACCGCCCTGAGCGATTCCATCTTGAACTTGAATTTTTTTATATATGTGTTAAAGGATTTCAAATTTAAAATGGGTCTCACCGAACCGTCCGGTTTCGGTACCACAAACATTGTGGAATAGTAACCCCGTCCTTGTTGAAGTAGGGGCACTTTGACTATCACCTGCTGGGAATACAGCTTGTGAATTGCCTCTAGCACTGCCTCCCTGCCTGAGGGAGTTGTTGGCAAGGCAGATTTGAGGAAACGGCGGGGGGGAGACGTCTCGAATTCCAGCTTGTACCCCTGAGATACTACTTGAAGGATCCAGGGATCCACCCGTGAGCGAGCCCACTGATTGCTGAAGTTTTTGAGACGGGCCCCCACCGTACCTGGCCCCGCCAGTGGAGCCCCAGCGTCATGCGGTGGACTTGGAGGAAGCGGGGGAGGACTTTTGCTCCTGGGAACTGGCTGTATGCTGCAGCTTTTTCACTCTACCTCTGGGCAGAAAGGACGCGCCTTTAACCCGCTTGCCCTTATGGAGCCGAAAGGACTGTACCTGATAATACGGTGCTTTCTTTGGCTGTGAGGGAACATGGGGTAAAAATGTAGACTTCCCAGCTGTTGCTGTGGAAACGAGGTCCGAGAGACCATCCCCGAACAACTCCTCACCCTTATAAGGCAGAACTTCCATGTGCCTTTTAGAATCTGCATCACCTGTCCACTGCCGAGTCCATAACCCTCTCCTGGCAGAAATGGACATTGCACTTATTTTAGATGCCAGCCGGCAAATATCCCTCTGTGCATCTCTCATGTATAAGACTGCGTCTTTAATATGCTCTACGGTTAGCAATATAGTGTCCCTGTCTAGGGTATCAATATTTTCCGACAGGGAATCTGACCACGCAGCTGCAGCACTGCACATCCATGCTGAAGCAATAGCTGGTCTCAGTATAATACCTGTGTGTATATACAGACTTCAGGATAGCCTCCTGCTTTCTATCAGCAGGTTCCTTTAGGGCGGCTGTATCCGGAGACGGTAGTGCCACCTTCTTTGACAAGCGTGTGAGCTCTTTATCAACCCTAGGGGATGCTTCCCAACGTGACCTATCCTCTGGCGGGAAAGGGTACGTCATTAGTAACCTTTTAGAAATTACCAGTTTCTTATCGGGGGAAGCCCACGCTTCTTCACACACTTCATTTAATTCCTCAGATGGAGGAAAAAATAAGAATTTACTTACCGATAATTCTATTTCTCATAGTCCGTAGTGGATGCTGGGGACTCCGTAAGGACCATGGGGAATAGCGGCTCCGCAGGAGACTGGGCACATCTAAAGAAAGCTTTAGGACTATCTGGTGTGCACTGGCTCCTCCCCCTATGACCCTCCTCCAAGCCTCAGTTAGGATACTGTGCCCGGACGAGCGTACACAATAAGGAAGGATTTTGAATCCCGGGTAAGACTCATACCAGCCACACCAATCACACCGTATAACCTGTGATCTGAACCCAGTTAACAGCATGATAACAGAGGAGCCTCTGAAAGATGGCTCACAACAATAACCCGATTTTTGTAACAATAACTATGTACAAGTATTGCAGACAATCCGCACTTGGGATGGGCGCCCAGCATCCACTACGGACTATGAGAAATAGAATTATCGGTAAGTAAATTCTTATTTTCTCTAACGTCCTAAGTGGATGCTGGGGACTCCGTAAGGACCATGGGGATTATACCAAAGCTCCCAAACGGGCGGGAGAGTGCGGATGACTCTGCAGCACCAAATGAGAGAACTCCAGGTCCTCCTCAGCCAGGATATCAATTTTGTAGAATTTTACAAACGTATTTGCTCCTGACCAAGTAGCTGCTCGGCAAAGTTGTAAAGCCGAGACCCCTCGGGCAGCCGCCCAAGATGAGCCCACCTTCCTTGTGGAGTGGGCATTTACAGATTTTTGGCTGTGGCAGGCCTGCCACAGAATGTGCAAGCTGAATTGTACTACAAATCCAACGAGCAATAGTCTGCTTAGAAGCAGGAGCACCCAGCTTGTTGGGTGCATACAGGATAAACAGAGAGTCAGATTTCCTGAGTCCAGCCGTCCTGGAAACATATTTTCAGGGCACTAACAACGTCTAGCAACTTGGAGGCCTCCAAGTCCCTAGTAGCCGCAGGCACCACCAATAGGTTGGTTCAGGTGAGACGCTGAAACCACCTTGGGGAGAAACTGAGGACGAGTCCTCAATTCCGCCCTGTCCGAATGGAAAATCAGATAAGGGCTTTTTCAGGATAAAGCCGCCAATTCTGACACGCGCCTGGCCCAGGCCAGGGCCAACAGCATGACCACTTTCCATGTGAGATATTTTAACTCCACAGATTTAAGTGGTTCAAACCAATGTGACTTTTGGAACCCAAAACTACATTGAGATCCCAAAGTGCCACTGGAGGCACAAAAGGAGGCTGTATATGCAGTACCCCTTTTACAACGTCTGAACTTCAGGGACTGAAGCTAGTTCTTTTTGGAAGAAAATTGACAGGGCCGAAATTTGAACCTTAATGGACCCCAATTTCAGGCCCATAGACACTCCTGTTTGCAGGAAATGTAGGAATCGACCCAGTTGAATTTCCTCCGTCGGGCCTTACTGGCCTCGCACCACGCAACATATTTACGCCAATTGCGGTGATGATGTTTTTGCGGTTACATCCTTCCTGGCTTTGATCAGGATAGGGATGACTTCATCCGGAATGCCTTTTTTCCTTCAGGATCCGGCGTTCAACCGCCATGCCGTCAAACGCAGCCGCGGTAAGTCTTGGAACAGACAGGGTCCTTGCTGGAGCAGGTCCCTTCTTAGAGGTAGAGGCCACGGATCCTCCGTGAGCATTCCTTGAAGTGCCGGTTACCAAGTCCTTCTTGGCCAATCCGGAACCACGAATATAGTGCTTACTCCTCTCCATCTTATCAATCTCAGTACCTTGGGTATGAGAGGCAGAGGAGGGAACACATACCCTGACTGGTACACCCACGGTGTTACCAGAGCGTCTACAGCTTATTGCCTGAGGGTCCCTGGACCTGGCGCAATACCTGTCGAGTTTTTAATCATGTGGAAGACTTCTGGGTGAAGTCCCCACTCTCCCGGGTGGAGGTCGTGCTGAGGAAGTCTGCTTCCCAGTTGTCCACTCCCGGAATGAATACTGCTGACAGTGCTATCACATGATTTTCCGCCAGCGAAGAATCCTTGCAGCTTCTGCCATTGCCCTCCTGCTTCTTGTGCCACCCTGTCTGTTTACGTGGGTGACTGCCGTGATGTTGTCCGACTGGATCAACACCGGCTGACCTTGAAGCAGAGGTCTTGCTAAGCTTAGAGCATTGTAAATGTCCCTTAGCTTCAGGATATTTATGTGAAGTGATGTCTCCAGGCTTGACCATAAGCCCTGGATATTCCTTCCCTGTGTGACTGCTCCCCAGCCTCGCAGGCTGGCATCCGTGGTCACCAGGACCCAGTCCTGAATGCCTAATCTGCGGCCCTCTAGAAGATGAGCACTCTGCAACCACCACAGGAGGGACACCCTTGTCCTTGGTGACAGGGTTATCCGCTGATGCATCTGAAGATGCGATCCGGACCATTTGTCCAGCAGGTCCCACTGGAAAGTTCTTGCGTGGAATCTGCCGAATGGGATTGCTTCGTAGGAAGCCACCATTTTACCCAGAACCCTTGTGCATTGATGCACTGAGACTTGGCTCGGTTTTAGGAGGTTCCTGACTAGCTCAGATAACTCCCTGGCTTTCTCCTCCGGGAGAAACACCTTTTTCTGGACTGTGTCCAGGATCATCCCTAGGAACAGAAGACACGTCGTCGGAACCAGGTGCGATTTTGGAATATTGAGAATCCAATCGTGCTGCCGCAACACTACCTGAGATAGTGCTACACCGACCTCCAACTGTTCCCTGGATCTTACCCTTATCAGGGAATTGTCCAAGGAAGGGAAGGAATATCATCATTTCGGCCATTACCTTGGTAAAGACCCGGGGTGCCGTGTACCATCCATACGGCAGCGTCTGAACTGATAGTGACAGTTCTGTACCATAAACCTGAGGTACCCTTGGTGAGAAGGGTAAATTTTGACATGAAGGTAAGCATCCTTGATGTCCCGAGACATCATGTAGTCCCCTTCTTCCAGGTTCGCAATCACTGCTCTGAGTGACTCAATCTTGAATTTGAACCTCTGTACGTAAGTGTTCAAAGATTTTAGATTTAGAATCGGTCTCACCAAGCCGTCCGGCTTCGGTACCACAACAGTGTGGAATAATACCCCGTTCCCTGTTGCAGGAGGGGTATCTTGATTATCACCTGCTGGGAATACAGCTTGTGAATGGCTTCCAAAACTGTCTCCCGTCAGAAGGAGACATCGGTAAAGCCGACTTTAGGAAACGGCGAGGGGGAGACGTCTCGAATTCTAATTTGTACCCCTGAGATCACCTGAAGGATCCAGGGGTCTACTTGCGAGTGAGCCCACTGCGCGCTGAAATTCATTGAGACGGGCCCCCCACCGTGCCCGATTCTGCTTGTAAAGCCCCAGCGTATACTGAGGGCTTGGCAGAGGCGGGAGAGGGTTTCTGTTCCTGGGAACAGGCCGATTTCTGCAGCCTTTTTCCTCTCCCTCTGTCACGGGGCAGAAATGAGGAACCTTTTGCCCACGAAAAGACTGCGCCTGATAATACGGCGTCTTCTCATGTTGAGAGGCGACCTGGGGTACAAACGTGGAATTCCCAGCTGTTGCCGTGGCCACCAGGTCTGAAAGACCGACCCCAAATAACTCCTCCCTTAATAAAGCAATACTTCCAAATGCCGTTTGGAATACGCATCACCTGACCACTGACGTGTCCATAACCCTCTACTGGTAAAAATGGACAACGCGCTTAGACTTGATGCCAGTCGGCAAATATTCCGCTGTGCATCACGCATATATAAAAATGCATCTTTTAAATGCTCTATAGGCAAAAATATACTGTCCCTATCTAGGGTATCAATATTTTCAGTCAGGGAATCCGACCACGCCAACCCAGCACTGCACATCCAGGCTGAGGCGATTGCTGGTCGCAGTATAACACCAGTATGTGTGTAAATACCTTTTAGGATACCCTCCTGCTTTCTATCAGCAGGATCCTTAAGGGCGGCCATCTCAGGCGAAGGTAGAGCCCTTACAAGCGTGTGAGCGCTTTATCCCCCCTAGGGGGTGTTTCCCAACGCACCCTAACCTCTGGCGGGAAAGGATATAATGCCAATAACATTTTAGAAATTATCCGTTGTTATCGGGGGAAACCCACGCATCATCACACACCTCATTTAATTTCTCAGATTCAGGAAAACTACAGGTAGTTTTTCCTCATCGAACATAATACCCCTTTTTTTGGTGGTACTCGTATTATCAGAAATGTGTAAAACATTTTTCATTGCCTCAATCATGTAACGTGTGGCCCTACTGGAAGTCACATTCGTCTCTTCACCGTCGACACTGGAGTCAGTATCCGTGTCGGCGTCTATATCTGCCATCTGAGGTAACGGGCGCTTTAGAGCCCCTGACGGCCTATGAGACGCCTGGACAGGCACAAGCTGAGTAGCCGGCTGTCTCATGTCAACCACTGTCTTTTATACAGAGCTGACACTGTCACGTAATTCCTTCCAACAGTTCATCCACTCAGGTGTCAACCCCCTAGGAGGTGACATCACTATTACAGGCAATCTGCTCCGTCTCCACATTTTTCTCCTCATACATGTCGACACAAAAGTACCGACATACAGCACACACACAGGGAATGCTCTGATAGAGGACAGGACCCCACTAGCCCTTTGGGGAGACAGAGGGAGAGTTTGCCAGCACACACCAGAGCGCTATATATATATATATATATATATATATATATATATATATATATATATATATATATATATATATATATATATATATATATATATATATATATATATATATATACACACATACACACACACACACAGGGATAACCTTATATAAGTGTTTTCCCCCTTATAGCTGCTGTATAGTTAATACTGCGCCTAATTAGTGCCCCCCTCTCTTTTTTTAACCCTTTCTGTAGTGTAGTGACTGCAGGGGAGAGACAGGGAGCTTCCCTCCAACGGAGCTGTGAGGGAAAATGGCGCCAGTGTGCTGAGGAGATAGGCTCCGCCCCTTTTTCGCGGACTTTTCTCCTGCTTTTTTATGGCTTCTGGCAGGGGTTAAATGCATCCATATAGCCCAGGAGCTATATGTGATGCATTCTTTTGCCATCCAAGGTGTTTTTATTGCGTCTCAGGGCGCCCCCCCCCCCCCCAGTGCCCTGCACCCTCAGTGACCGAAGTGTGAAGTGTGCTGAGAGCAATGGCGCACAGCTGCAGTGCTGTGCGCTACCTTGTTGAAGACAGGACGTCTTCTGCCGCCGATTTTCCGGACCTCTTCTGCCTTGTGGCTCTGTAAGGGGGCCGGCGGCGCGGCTCTGGGACCCATCCAAGCTGGGCCTGTGATCGTCCCTCTGGAGCTAATGTCCAGTAGCCTAAGAAGCCCAATCTACTCTGCACGCAGGTGAGTTCGCTTCTTCTCCCCTTAGTCCCTCGATGCAGTGAGCCTGTTGCCAGCAGGTCTCACTGAAAATAAAAAACCTAATCTAAAACTTTCACTAAGAAGCTCAGGAGAGCCCCTAGTGTGCACCCTTCTCGTTCGGGCACAGAGATCTAACTGAGGCTTGGAGGAGGGTCATAGGGGGAGGAGCCAGTGCACACCAGATAGTCCTAAAGCTTTCTTTAGATGTGCCCAGTCTCCTGCGGAGCCGCTATTCCCTATGGTCCTTACGGAGTCCCCAGCATCCACTTAGGACGTTAGAGAAACTACTGGTAGTTTTTTCTCTCCAAACATAATACCCTTTTTTGTGGTACCTGGGGTAACATCAGAAAATAGGATTTTGGTACTTACCAGGTAAATCCTTTTCTTAGAATCCATAGGGGGCACTGGAGTACTCTTGGGATATGGACGGGCGTAGCCGAACAAAGGCACTGAATATTCAAATTTAGGACTCTCCCCCCCTCCATATCCCCAAGTACCTCAGTGTACTGTGCCAGTGTTTTTTACTGAGCGAACAGGATATAGAGAGGATTGACAATGGAGAATTCCTATAACATAACAGACAACCACAAAGTTGACCTGTAACCTTATTGTCAACTAAACAGTTGACAACTTAACCGATAGAACTTTATAATTTGAACCAATCGGTGAAAATGTGTTACCATAAGCTCCTTTGAGCTTAACACCACCCAAGTAAAATTTGTTTACTAAGTTCCCTTGAGCTTAAAACAACCCAGGTAAAACTGCTCTGGGTGGGCGTCCAGTGCCCCCTATGGATTCAAAGAAAAGGATTTACCTGGTAAGTACCAAAATCCTATTTTCTTTATCATCCACTAGGGGTCACTGGAGTACTCTTGGGACGTACCAAAGCTTCCCTCGTGGGCGGGAGAGCTGTTTGATACTTGTAACAGTAGGCAGGCCAAAGCTGAATGCTGATGGCGCCACCATTCATAACGTGTAAACGTGCACAAACGTGGTGCACTGAAGGCTATGTAGCCGCGTCATAGACGCTCCACGACCCGCTGGGTCTGACATTCCCACAGAACCTGTGGGATGAACTATTACTGACGTAGGCGATTGTAACTTAGCCTTAAAGTAAGCCTGACTTGTAGTCATTATTATCCAACTGGATAATGTCTGCTGAGAAACTGGCTAACCCCAGTTTGCAGTATTATATAGAACAAACAACGTATTTATGTCACGTAATGTAGACGTTCGGTACATATATAAACGCGTAATGCGTGTACCACATTCAGAATTCTAGAATGTGCTGTCCCCACAGGAACCACTATTGGTATATTGATGTGAAGAATACGAAAGCGGATTTCGTCCGAAGATCTGCTTTGTCATGAGAAAACTTAAATACGGTGGCTTGGAATACAAGGCACCCAAATATGAAAACAAAACCCTTGCCGAAGCACCCTTGCCGAAGGCAAGGCTAGAAGAAAAATGTTTTCCAAAGTAAGAAACTTAATTCTCATTTGTTGTAAAGGTTCAAAAAAATATGAAACTTAATTCCCCTTTGTTGAAAGGGTTCCAAAATATGAAAACTGTAATAAATCTGAACCCAACCTCAAATCGCCTGGCGCTGTAGGTGGGATAAATAGAGTCTGAACTTTGGTGACACCTTGTAGAAAGATGTTTACAGACGCAAATAGAGGCAAACGTCTTTGAAAATACGTTTACCACACAGATACCTGCACTGTTAGTGCAGATGAACGCAGTTTTCCATCCCATCCCGTTTAACCGAATACGGGTACTTGAAGTATGATGTTGGAAACTTCCGAGGTTTACAACCTATGTAAGCACACGAAATTTTTTAATAATGAGCTGCCTTAAGCGGCTTACTATTTCGTTACATGGTTGGTATAACCGATACTGTAATGCTCTATTTTCTAAGAGGGCGGTTTGAACCCTCACCCCGTCAACCGCAGCTGCGGTACACAGATAATAGGTATACAGATAATAGGTATATAGGTAACTATGGATAAAAGAACGTTCCCTGATGTAACAGGTTGGACGTATTATGAGAGGGCTAAGATCGTGTGCAAGTATTCCTTGAAAATTCGAGAAGCAAACTTCTCCGAAACCCATGAGCTACCACCAGTATGACTGTGACGAACTGTCTTCTGATCCGTTTTGGCAACGGAGAGAGAAGCGGAAAATGGTGGAGCCAGATACACGATGCTGAATGACCCCATGAATGTGAGAGATTTCACCGCCACTGCCCTTGTGAACTGTTTTGTACACCTACTGAGCTTTTGTAATTGTGGCGAGATGCCATCATGTATACTTGAGGACAACCCCCTTCTGTGGACTCACATATGAAACACCTCTGGATTTAATGTCCAGTTTTCAAGATCCAAATCCTGACGGGTGAGATCATCTGTCTAACAGATGTCCACTCACTGATTGATCTCTTGACATTTTCACCTAATGGCGTTCTGAGCCATTGAAGATTTGAGTGACCTGCTGCATTGCCATGCGGCTTCTTGGTTCTCACTGGTTGTTGTGTATACAACTGGCGTTGCTTTGTTTGACTGCTTAAGGCCAGCGTGATCTAGGCATGAAAAAACAAAATTACATGAAACTCACGGTTGTTTCTCTCCACGGAAATCTTTAGTAAAAAGCGAAAGATGTATTCGTTCTGAAGAGAAACCAGAGTCTATGCCTGGTCAGACTGAAAGCGAATCATTTATTGCATTGTAAAATGCACAGAGTTCTAGGACATTTATCGACAGCAATCTGTCGTGTTTTAGAACCTTTGAGTTGATTTTAACTACAAATCCTGACTCTCTGTGACTGTCGTCCAGAGTATAAGCACCCTTGTCCCTCTGTGGAAAACGCGAGTGAATGGTGGCGAACTAAATTGAAAACACATCTTTATTCTTAATAGATGAATACACCAATGTACCGCTAGAGTGCGTGTACTTTTGTTCTTGCTGGTGTAGTAGGTAAAAGTCTTTGACTTACCATATTTATAATCTTACCTAGGAATTGACATCGTTTAGACAGACTTAGATGCGATTGTTTTCGAACTTGATCTGCTACCGCAGTATACTTTAGTAGCGCAAGTTAGAAGAACTTTGTTGATACATAGTTCTTATGTGAGATGAGCTATGATCCCAACATCACTTTGGTAAATACCGGAAGCGATAAGCAACGGTAGAAATGAAATGGGTAATGGTTGTGGCGATTTGCAAACGCTAGAACCTGTGATGAAGAAACCGGACTGGGTAAATACGCATTGTGAATTTCAAATGCAATTATGCAATTTTGTGGCTGCAAAAAGCAAATACTAACTACAGAAAATCCATTTTCTAACTGTAGTAAATGACTTGCTGATTGATACTGCAACGGAGCTGTTTGGTTTTGCTCAAACAGAGGGGAATAAGTAACTCTGACTCTGTTGGCGTACTATTGGCTGGTTTATAAACCAGCAAAGACTAAATGACATATTGCCAAACCGTTCGACAGAATCAGTTTTGTACTTTAAGCTGTAAATAGCTGAGACATATATGAGTTGAAGTCATGAAATCTCGCAAAAGTAACATGTAAAGACGCGCTTCCACAATTATAAAAGAGGTCATCAAACCACTGGCTTGCTGACTGTGACGTCCCTTCGTTACAAAGCGTGACTGCTTGTTATAAAGGGTTAAAATGCCGTTACAAGTATATTATTTTAGGAGCAAACAAGCTCTGGCCTTGTCGCGCTTAACTAGCGACAATGAAAATAACCGGCGTTAGCAGAAGCTTAACAGATATACTCTGCAGCTTCTTTTAACAGTGATCGTCATGGTTTCATACATAGATTCTAGTGACCCAACTGTATCTTGGGTTTTTGTAATGTTTGACAGAAACGCATCTTCCAATGGTGGATCGCGTCCTTTTGGAAACGATTATGTATGGTTGTCCAAAACCCCGCACTATTCGGTGTGAGATTTGACATAGAATCGTGCATTAAATTATAAGACCAGTGACATAAACCCTTTGGTATCCAAAGGGAAATTGGCCCTTTGTAAAGACTGTCTTTTGTTAGAGCTGGCAGAGTCATTTCGAGACTCCGATTACCGCTCTTTTAATTTGAAATGCCAATGTTAACATAGGTTTCTTAAAAAAAATAATTAAATATTTTTAGTCTGCACTAGAGCCTTATTCGCTATGTAGACAGACATCATAATCGGCAACAGACAGACACTTGCACGACTTAATGAAGTTATTATATGGCATATATATATATATATATATATATATATATAAATATGTTATTGCTGAACAGCATATTTATCTCTACGGAAATCTTTAGGAAACTAAAGTGTTCTTTATGTGAAAAGTAGTTCACATGGCATATGAAACCCGAACCAAATTCCTACTAACACCCCAGCGCCTTCTGGTGGCTTAAAGATGTAGGGCAGGAATGTTCTAGCATTATCCTGAACTAAAAATTCCCACTAACACCCCTGCGCCTCCTTGTGGAGTAGAGGTGTATGGCCGGAATGTTCTGGAATTATAACTGGAAACACAGCAATGATTAAAATGGCCGCCATGCCATGTTTTCACATAAAATCACCGTACAGGTTATTTGCTGCAGTTTTAATATATAGGCTTAATAGCCTATTATACAGATTATACAATGATAACACAGGTGTAGGATACAGTAAAAATACATGAATTTAGTTATCCATTACACTGCCTGCAGTTTATGTTATTATCTTGCAGCCTTAACAGAAAACATGGTTAAACGTGGAATAGATTATGCCACTGATAGCCTATTGCAAACCAAAGCCTCATATAATAAGAATTTACTTACCGATAATTCTATTTCTCGGAGTCCGTAGTGGATGCTGGGGTTCCTGAAAGGACCATGGGGAATAGCGGCTCCGCAGGAGACAGGGCACAAAAGTAAAGCTTTTACAGGTCAGGTGGTGTGTACTGGCTCCTCCCCCTATGACCCTCCTCCAGACTCCAGTTAGGTACTGTGCCCGGACGAGCGTACACAATAAGGGAGGATTTTGAATCCCGGGTAAGACTCATACCAGCCACACCAATCACACCGTACAACTTGTGATCTAAACCCAGTTAACAGTATGATAACAGAGGAGCCTCTGAAAGATGGCTTCCTAAACAATAACCCGAATTAGTTAACAATAACTATGTACAAGTATTGCAGATAATCCGCACTTGGGATGGGCGCCCAGCATCCACTACGGACTCCGAGAAATAGAATTATCGGTAAGTAAATTCTTATTTTCTCTATCGTCCTAAGTGGATGCTGGGGTTCCTGAAAGGACCATGGGGATTATACCAAAGCTCCCAAACGGGCGGGAGAGTGCGGATGACTCTGCAGCACCGAATGAGAGAACTCCAGGTCCTCCTTTGCCAGGGTATCAAATTTGTAAAAATTTACAAACGTGTTCTCCCCTGACCACGTAGCTGCTCGGCAGAGTTGTAATGCCGAGACCCATCGGGCAGGCGCCCAAGATGAGCCCACCTTCCTTGCGGAATGGGCCTTAACAGATTTAGGCTGTGGCAGGCCTGCCACAGAATGTACAAGTTGAATTTTGTTACAAATCCAACGAGCAATCGACTGCTTAGAAGCAGGTGCACCCAACTTGTTGGGTGCATACAGTATAAACAGCGAGTCAGATTTTCTGACTCCAGCCGTCCTTTAAATGTATATTTTTAAGGCTCTGACAACGTCCAACAACTTGGAGTCCTTCAAGTCGTCTGTAGCCGCAGGCACTACAATAGGCTGGTTCAGGTGAAACGCTGATACCACCTTAGGGAGAAAATGCGGACGCGTCCGCCGCTCTGCCCTATGTCGAATGGAAAATTAAATAAGGGCTTTTATAAAACAAAGCCGCCAGTTCAGATACTCTCCCGGCCGAAGCCAGGGCCAGTAACATAGTCACTTTCCATGTGAGATATTTCAAATCCACATTCTTTAGTGGTTCAAACCAATTGGATTTGAGGAAATCTAAAACTACATTTAGATCCCACGGTGCCACCTTAGGCACCACAGGAGGCTGTATATGCAGTACTCCTTTGATAAAAATCTGGACCTCAGGGACTGAGGCCAATTCTTTTTGGAAGAATATTGATATGGCCGAAATTTGAACCTTAATAGATCCCAATTTGAGACCCATAGACAATCCTGATTGCAGGAAATGTAGGAAAACGACCCAGTTGAAATTCCTCCATCGGAGCACTCCGCTGCTCGCACCACGCAACATATTTTCGCCAAATACGGCGATAATGCTTCGCGGTGACTTCCTTCCTTGCCTTTATCAAGGTAGGAATGACTTCTTCCGGAATGCCTTTTCCTTTTAGGATCTGGCATTCAAACGCCATGCCGTCAAACGCAGCCGCGGTAAGTCTTGAAAAAGACAAGGACCCTGCTGAAGCAGGTCCCTTCTCAGAAGTAGAGGCCACGGATCGTCCGTGACCATCTCTTGAAGTTCCGGGTACCAAGTCCTTCTTGGCCAATCCGGAGCCACTAGTCTTACTCCTCTTTGCCGTATAATCCTCAATACCTTTGGTATGAGAGGCAGAGGAGGAAACACATATACCGACTGGTACACCCAAGGTGTTACCAGCGCGTCCACAGCTATTGCCTGCGGATCTCTTGACCTGGCGCAATATCTGTCCAGTGTTTTGTTGAGGCGAGACGCCATCATGTCCACCATTGGTTTTACCCAACGGTTTAATAGCATGTGGAAAACTTCTGGATGAAGTCCCCACTCTCCCGGGTGAAGGTCGTGTCTGCTGAGGAAGTCTGCTTCCCAGTTGTCCACGCCCGGGATGAATACTGCTGACAGTGCTATCACGTGATTCTCCGCCCAGCGAAGGATCCTGGCAGCTTCTGCCATTGCCCTCCTGCTTCTTGTGCCGCCCTGTCTGTTTACATGGGCGACTGCCGTGATGTTGTCCGACTGGATCAACACCGGTCTTCCTTGAAGCAGAGGTTCCGCCTGGCTTAGAGCATTGTAGATTGCTCTTAGTTCCAGAATGCTTATGTGAAGAGACTTTTTCAGGCTCGACCACACTCCCTGGAAATTTCTTCCCTGTGTGACTGCTCCCCAGCCTCTCAGGCTGGCATCCGTGGTCACCAGGATCCAATCCTGCATGCCGAATCTGCGGCCCTCCAATAGATGAGCCTCCTGCAACCACCACAGAAGGGATACCCTTGTCCTCGGCGACAGGGTTATCCGCAGGTGCATCTGAAGATGCGACCCTGACCATTTGTCCAACAGATCCCTTTGCATGGAATCTGCCGAAAGGGATTGCTTCGTAAGAAGCTACCATTTTTTTTCCCAGGACTCTTGTGCATTGATGTACAGACACCTTTCCTGGTTTTAGGAGGTTCCTGACCAGGTCAGATAACTCCTTGGCTTTTTCTTCGGGAAGAAAAACCTTTTTCTGAACTGTGTCCAGAATCATCCCCAGGAACAGCAGACGAGTTGTCGGCATTAATTGGGATTTTGGAATATTCAGAATCCATCCGTGCTGCTTTAGCACCTCTTGAGATAGTGCTAAACCCATCTCTAGCTGTTCTCTGGACCTTGCCCTTATTAGGAGATCGTCCAAGTATGGGATAATTAATACGCCTTTTCTTCGAAGAAGAAATATTATCTCGGCCATTACCTTTGTAAAGACCCGAGGTGCCGTGGACAAACCAAACGGCAGCGTCTGAAACTGATAGTGACAGTTTTGTACAACGAACCTGAGGTACCCCTGGTGTGAGGGGTAATTGGAACGTGGAGATACGCATCCTTGATGTCCAAGGATACCATAAAGTCCCCTTCTTCCAGGTTCGCTATCACTGCTCTGAGTGACTCCATCTTGAACTTGAACTTCTTTATGTACAGGTTCAAGGACTTCAGATTTAGAATAGGCCTTACCGAGCCATCCGGCTTCGGTACCACAAAAAGAGTGGAATAATACCCCTTCCCTTGTTGTAGAAGAGGTACCTTGACTATCACCTGCTGAGAATACAGCTTGTGAATGGCTTCCAAAACCGTCTCCCTTTCTGAGGGGGACGTTGGTAAAGCAGACTTCAGGAAACGGCGAGGTGGCTCTGTCTCTAATTTCAACCTGTACCCCTGAGATATTATCTGCAGGATCCAGGGATTTACCTGCGAGTGAGCCCACTGCGCGCTGTAATTCTTGAGACGACCGCCTACCGCCCCCGAGTCCGCTTGCGAAGCCCCAGCGTCATGCTGAGGCTTTTGTAGAAGCCGGGGAGGGCTTCTGTTCCTGGGAAGGAGCTGCCTGTTGCTGTCTCTTCCCTCGTCCTCTGCCTCGTGGCAGATATGAATAGCCCTTTGCTCTCTTATTTTTAAAGGAACGAAAGGGCTGCGGTTGAAAGGTCGGTGCCTTTTTCTGTTGGGGAGTGACTTGAGGTAGAAAGGTGGATTTCCCGGCCGTAGCCGTGGCCACCAAATCCGATAGACCGACCCCAAATAACTCCTCTACGCATCGCCTGTCCACTGTCGTGTCCATAAAGCTCTTCTGGCCGAAATGGACATAGCACTTACCCGTGATGCCAGTGTGCAGATATCTCCCTGTGCATCACGCATATAAAGAAATGCATCCTTTATTTGTTCTAACGACAGTAAAATATTGTCCCTGTCCAGGGTATCAGTATTTTCGATCAGGGACTCTGACCAAACTACCCCAGCACTGCACATCCAGGCAGTCGCAATAGCTGGTCGTAGTATAACACCTGCATGTGTGTATATACCTTTTTGGATATTTTCCATCCTCCTATCTGATGGATCTTTAAGTGCGGCCGTCTCAGGAGAGGGTAACGCCACTTGTTTTGATAAGCGTGTTAGCGCTTTGTCCACCCTAGGAGGTGTTTCCCAGCGCTCCCTAACCTCTGGCGGGAAAGGGTATAAAGCCAATAACTTCTTTGAAATTAGCAGTTTTTTATCGGGGCACCCCACGCTTCATCACACACGTCATTTAATTCTTCTGATTCGGTAAAACCTACTGGTAGTTTTTTCACACCCCACATAATACCCTGTTTAGTGGTACCTGTAGTATCAGCTAAATGTAACATCTCCTTTATTGCCAAAATCATATAACGTGTGGCCCTACTGGAAAATACGGTTGATTCGTCACCTTCACCACCGGAATCAGTGCCTGTGTCTGGGTCTGTGTCGACCGACTGAGGCAAGGGGCGTTTTACAGCCCCTGACGGTGTTTGAGGCGCCTGGACAGGCACTAATTGAGTGTCCGGCCGCCTCATGTCGGCAAACGACTGCTTAAGCAAGTTGACGCTATCCCGTAATTCCACAAATAAAGGCATCCATTCTGGTGTCGACCCCCTAGGAGGTGACATCCTCATATTTGGCAATTGCTCCGCCTCCACACCAATAACGTCCTCATACATGTCGACACACACGTACCGACACACAGCAGACACACAGGGAATGCTCTATACGAAGACAGGACCCACTAGCCCTTTGGGGAGACAGAGGGAGAGTCTGCCAGCACACACCAAAAAGCGCTATATATGACAGGGATAGCCTTATGATTAAGTGCTCCCTTATAGCTGCTTTTATATTAATATATATTGCCATTTATTTTGCCCCCCCTCTCTGTTATACCCTGTTTCTGTAGTGCAGTGCAGGGGAGAGACCTGGGAGCCTTCCTGACCAGCGGAGCTGTGACAGAAAATGGCGCCGTGTGCTGAGGAGATAGGCCCCGCCCCTTTTTCGGCGGGCTCGTCTCCCGCTATTTAGTACATTTAGGCAGGGGTAAATATCTCCATATAGCCTCTGGGGCTATATGTGAGGTATTTTTAGCCTTTTTAAAGGTTTTCATTTGCCTCCCAGGGCGCCCCCCTCCCAGCGCCCTGCACCCTCAGTGACTGCCGTGTGAAGTGTGCCGAGAGGAAAATGGCGCACAGCTGCAGTGCTGTGCGCTACCTTAAGAAGACTGCAGGAGTCTTCAGCCGCCGATTCTGGACCTCTTCTTGCTTCAGCATCTGTGAGGGGGCCGGCGGCGTGGCTCCGGTGACCATCCAGGCTGTACCTGTGATCGTCCCTCTGGAGCTTCATGTCCAGTAGCCAAGAAGCCAATCCATCCTGCACGCAGGTGAGTTCACTTCTTCTCCCCTCTGTCCCTCGTTGCAGTGATCCTGTTGCCAGCAGGAATCACTGTAAAATAAAAAACCTAAGCTAAACTCTCTAAGCAGCTCTTTATGAGAGCCACCTAGAATTGCACCCTTCTCGGCCGGGCACAAAAATCTAACTGGAGTCTGGAGGAGGGTCATAGGGGGAGGAGCCAGTACACACCACCTGACCTGTAAAAGCTTTACTTTTGTGCCCTGTCTCCTGCGGAGCCGCTATTCCCCATGGTCCTTTCAGGAACCCCAGCATCCACTTAGGACGATAGAGAAATATATTATATATATATAAATTGCTTAAACATATAATCACAGTTTATACTGATATCAGACACAGTTCTGGCAGCAAAAATCTTCATTATATATTATATATATAACATGTATAATCACAGTTCTGTGATATTATAGCCCCTGACACTGTATAAAAATCGCTTTGCTGCTTGTGTCTATTTTTAACCCATGCAGCCTTTGCTGCTGCTATGGGCATTACTTCCCCTCCCCCATCCCCATGTTACCTGCAGCGTACGGGTATCGGGTGCAGGGAGAGGAGGAGAACGCTGTATATAGCGCCGGGGAGCCGTCCGGAAGAGCGGGCGGCGGCGGGCCTTCCAACAATAGTACCCAGTTTCTGTGTCCGGCATCAGCATGCGGTGACTGGAAGAGCGGCCGGCGTCCGTGAGTGACGTGCGGCCGCTCGTTAACACACGGGAGACTCTCGGCGGCGCCTCTGTATTGGTGCCGGTCCATCAGCGCAGTGAGAGCGGCCGGCGTCTGAGTGACGTGCGGCCGCTCTTTAGCACACGGTAAAGTCTCGGCAGCGTGCACAGTGAGAGCGGCCGGCGTCTGAGTGACGTGCGGCCGCTCTGTAGGGTAGTTAAGCAGGAACCCTTCAGCGGCGTGCTTAGCGGCGGGTACAGTGAGAGCGGCCGGCGGCTGAGTGACGTGCGGCCGCTCTGTAGGGTAGTTAAGCAGGACCCCTTCAGCGGCGTTACAGTATAACATCACACACAGTAGGGCGGCAGCGTGCGCTGACCGCCCTGACACCCATACCTTGTGCCGTTTTCATCCTGGCTGTGACGAGCTTCTCTGCAAGCTCTGTTTTAGCCTCCAGCTTCTCTTGTGACGGGCTTTCTGTAAGCTCCTTGCAGCTGTAGCTCTTCCAGCTCTTTGTCTCATCCTGGCTGTGCCGGAGCTTCTTTCTGTAAGCTCCGTTCAGCTTGCAGGAGACGGTGGCTGCCTGTGGCTGTGAGGACCGACACGCCATGCGCTCCTCTTATAGCGCCTGTGGCTGTGAGGGTGCTCTTTGTGAGGACCGACACGCCATTCGCTGCCCGTGCAGCGGCACTATCCAGGACCCATGTTTTTCCAGAAACTGGGAAGGGATGTGCTAAGTGTAAAAATAAAAATTAAAAATTAAAATTAAAAAATAAAAATCCAAGTGTGGTTATACCACAAGCCTATGTTCGTGCTGTGAGCACCGAAAAAACACTGGCACAGTACACTGAGGTACTTGGGGATATGGAGGGGGGGAGAGTCCTAAATTTTAATATTCAGTGCCTTTGTTCGGCTACGCCCGTCCATATCCCAAGAGTACTCCAGTGACCCCTAGTGGATGATAAAGAAATGTGCAACACATTTTTCATTGCCTCAATCATGTAACGTGTGGCCCTATTGGAAGTTACATTAGTCTCATCATCGTCGACACTGGAGTCAGTATCCGTGTCGACATCTGTGTCTGCCATCTGAGGTAGCGGGCGTTTTAGAGCCCCTGATGGCTTTTGAGACGCCTGGGCAGGCACAGGCTGAGAAGCCGGCTGTCCCATATTTGGTATGTCGTCAAACCTTTTATGTAAGGAGTCAACACTGTCGCGTAATTCCTTCCACATAACCATCCACTCAGGTGTCGACCCCGCAGGGGGTGACATCACATTTATCGGCATCTGCTCCACCTCCACGTAAGCCTCCTCATCAAACATGCCGACACAGCCGTACCGACACTGCACACACACAGGGAATGCTCTGACAGAGGACAGGACCCCACAAAGCCCTTTGGGGAGAGAGAGAGAGAGAGAGAGAGAGAGAGTATGCCAGCACACACCAGAGCGCTATAATACAGGGATTAACTGAATTATTTCCCCTTATAGCTGCTATATAACTTCTACTGCGCCTAAATTTAGTGCCCCCCCTCTCTTTTTTACCCTTTGTAGCTTGATACTGCAGGGGAGAGCCAGGGAGCGATCCTTCCAGCGGAGCTGTGAGGGAAAAATGGCACCAGTGTGCTGAGGGAGTTAGCCCCGCCCCTTTTTCGGCTGACTTTTCTCCCGCTTTTTTCAGGAATTCTGGCAGGGGTAATTTATCACATATATAGCCCTGGGACTATATATTGTGATGATTTGCCAGCCAAGGTGTTTATATTGCTGCTCAGGACGCCCCCCCCAGCGCCCTGCACCCATCAGTGACCGGAGTGTGAGGTGTGCATGAGGAGCAATGGCGCACAGCTGCAGGGCTGTGCGCTACCTTGTTGAAGACCGAGGTCTTCTGCCGCCGATTTTCCGGACCACTTCTTGCTTCTGGCTCTGTAAGGGGGGGGACGGCGGCGCGGCTCCGGGACCGAACGATCGAGGTCGGGTCCTGTGTTCGATCCCTCTGGAGCTAATGGTGTCCAGTAGCCTAAGAAGCCCAAACTATCTCCAGTCAGGTAGGTTCGCTTCTTCTCCCCTTAGTCCCTCGCTGCAGTGAGTCTGTTGCCAGCAGATCTCACTGTAAAATCAAAAACCTAAAATATACTTTCTTTCTAGGAGCTCAGGAGAGCCCCTAGTGTGCATCCAGCTCAGCCGGGCACAAGATTCTAACTGAAGTCTGGAGGAGGGTCATAGTGGGAGGAGCCAGTGCACACCAGTTAGTCTAAAGCTTTCTTTTAGTTGTGCCCAGTCTCCTGCGGAGCCGCTATTCCCCATAGTCCTTACGGAGTCCCAGCATCCACTTAGGACGTCAGAGAAATTAAAATAAGAATTTACTTACCGATAATTCTATTTCTCATAGTCTGTAGTGGATGCTGGGGACTCCGTCAGGACCATGGGGAATAGCGGCTCCGCAGGAGACAGGGCACAAAAAGTAAGCTTTTAGGATCACATGGTGTGTACTGGCTCCTCCCCCTATGACCCTCCTCCAAGCCTCAGTTAGGTACTGTGCCCGGACGAGCGTACACAATAAGGAAGGATCTTGAATCCCGGGTAAGACTCATACCAGCCACACCAATCACACCGTACAACTTGTGATTTGAACCCAGTTAACAGTATGATAACGAAGAAGCCTCTGAAAAGATGGCTCACAACAATAACCCGATTTTTGTAACAATAACTATGTACAAGTATTGCAGACAATCCGCACTTGGGATGGGCGCCCAGCATCCACTACGGACTATGAGAAATAGAATTATCGGTAAGTAAATTCTTATTTTCTCTAACGTCCTAGTGGATGCTGGGGACTCCGTCAGGACCATGGGGATTATACCAAAGCTCCCAAACGGGCAGGAGAGTGCGGATGACTCTGCAGCACCGAATGAGAGAACTCCAGGTCCTCCTTAGCCAGAGTATCAAATTTGTAAAATTTTACAAACGTGTTCTCCCCTGACCACGTAGCTGCTCGGCAAAGTTGTAATGCCGAGACCCCTCGGGCAGCCGCCCAAGATGAGCCCACCTTCCTTGTGGAGTGGGCATTTACAGATTTAGGCTGTGGCAGGCCTGCCACAGAATGTGCAAGTTGGATTGTGCTACAGATCCAACGAGCAATCGTCTGCTTAGACGCAGGAGCACCCATCTTGTTGGGTGCATACAGGATAAACAGCGAGTCAGAGTTTCTGACTCCAGCCGTCCTTGAAATATATATTTTCAATGCTCTGACAACGTCCAGCAACTTGGAGTCCTCCAAGTCGCTAGTAGCCGCAGGCACCACAATAGGCTGGTTCAAGTGAAAAGCCGAAACCACCTTAGGCAGAAACTGAGGACGCGTCCGCAGTTCTGCCCTGTCCGAATGGAAAATCAGATATGGGCTTTTGTACGATAAAGCCGCCAACTCTGATACTCTCCTGGCTGAAGCCAGGGCCAGTAGCATGGTTACTTTCAATGTAAGATACTTCAAATCTACCGATTTGAGCGGCTCAAACCAAATGGGATTTGAGAAAATCCAAAACTACGTTGAGATCCCACGGTGCCACTGGAGGCACAATCGGGGGCTGTATATGTAGTACACCTTTGACAAAGGTTTGTACTTCAGGCACTGAAGCCAATTCTTTCTGGAAGAAAATCGATAAGGCCGAAATTTGAACCTTAATAGACCCCAATTTGAGGCCCATAGACAATCCTGCCTGCAGGAAATGTAGGAATCGACCCAATTGAAATTCCTCCGTTGGGGCCTTCTTGGCCTCACCACGCAACATATTTTCTCCAAATGCGGTGATAATGTTGTGCGGTCACTTCCTTCCTGGCTTTAATCAAGGTAGGAATAACTTCCTCTGGAATGCCCTTTTCTTTTAGAATCCGGCGTTCAACCGCCATGCCGTCAAACGCAGTCGCGGTAAGTCTTGGAACATACAAGGTCCCTGCTGAAGCAGATCCCTTCTTAACGGTAGAGGCCACGGCTCTTCCGTGAGCATCTCTTGAAGTTCCGGGTACCAAGTCCTTCTCGGCCAATCCGGAGCCACGAGTATTGTTCTTACTCCCCGTAGCCGTATAATTCTCAGTACCTTTGGTATGAGAGGCAGAGGAGGAAACACATACACGGACTGGTACACCCACGGTGTTACCAGAGCGTCCACAGCTATTGCCTGAGGGTCTCTTGACCTGGCGCAATATCTGTCCAGTTTCTTGTTGAGGCGGGACGCCATCATATCCACCTTTGGTTTTTCCCAACGGTTCACAATCATGTGGAAGACTTCTGGATGAAGTCCCCACTCTCCCGGGTGGAGGTCGTGTCTGCTGAGGAAGTCTGCTTCCCAGTTGTCCACTCCCGGAATGAACACTGCTGACAGTGCTATGACATGATTTTCCGCCCAGCGAAGAATCCTTGCAGCTTCTGTCATTGCTCTTCTGCTTCTCGTGCCGCCCTGTCTGTTTACGTGGGCGACTGCCGTGATGTTGTCCGACTGGATCAACACCGGCTGACCCTGAAGCAGCGGTTTTGCCAGGCTTAGAGCATTGTAAATCGCTCTTAGCTCCAGTATATTTATGTGGAGACGTCTCCAGGTTCGACCACACGCCCTGGAAGTTTCTTCCCTGTGTGACTGCTCCCCAGCCTCGTAGGCTGGCATCCGTAGTCACCAGGACCCAGTCCTGTATGCCGAATCTGCGGCCCTCTAACAGATGAGCACACTGCAACCACCACAGAAGAGACACCCTTGTTCTTGGTGACAGTGTTATCCGCTGATGCATGTGCAGATGCGATCCGGACCATTTGTCCAGCAGATCCCACTGAAATATTCGTGCGTGGAATCTGCCGAATGGAATTGCTTCGTAAGAAGCCACCATCTTTCCCAGGACTCTTGTGCATTGATGTACTGACATTTCCTGGTTTTAGGAGGTTCCTGACAAGTTCGGATAACTCCCTTGCTTTCGCCTCCGGGAGAAACACCTTTTTCTGAACAGTGTCCAGAATCATTCCCAGGAAGAGCAGACGTGTCGTCGGGGTCAATTGAGAATTTGGAAGATTCAGAATCCACCCGTGTTGTTGAAGCACTACTTGGGTTAGTGCTACTCCGACTTCCAGCTGTTCTCTGGACCTTGCCCTTATCAGGAGATCGTCCAAGTAAGGGATAATTAATACGCCTTTTCTTCGTAGAAGAACCATCATTTCGGCCATTACCTTGGTAAAGACCCGAGGTGCCGTGGACAAACCAAACGGCAGCGTTTGAAACTGATAATGACAGTTTTGTATCACGAACCTGAGATACCCTTGGTGTGAAGGGTAAATTGAGACATGCAGATAAGCATCTTTTATGTCCAGGGACACCATGAAGTCCCCTTCTTCCAGATTCGCTATCACTGCTCTGAGTGACTCCATCTTGAACTTGAATTTCTGTATGTACAGGTTCAAGGATTTCAGATTTAGAATAGGTCTTACCGAACCGTCCGGCTTCGGTACCACAAATAGTGTGGAATAATACCCCTTTCCCTGTTGTAGGAGGGGTACCTTGACTATCACCTGCTGAGAATACAGCTTGTGAATGGCTTCCAATACCGTCGCCCTTTCTGAGGGAGACGTTGGTAAAGCAGACCTTAGGAACCGGCGAGGGGGAGACTTTTCGAATTCCAACTTGTAACCCTGAGATACTACCTGCAGGATCCAAGGGTCCACCTGTGAGCGCGCCCACTGTGTGCTGAAAATTTTTAGTCGACCCCCCACCGCCCCTGAGTTCGCTTGCACAGCCCCAGCGTCATGCTGAGGGCTTTGTAGAAGCCGGGGAGGGCTTCTGTTCGTGGGAAGTAGTTGCTTGCTGCACCCTCTTACCCCTTCCTTTGCCTCTGGGCAAATATGACTGTCCTTTTGCCCGCTTGTTCTTATAGGAACGAAAGGACTGCGGCTGAAAAGACGGTGTCTTTCTGTTGGGAGGTGACCGGAGGTAAAAAAGTGGATTTTCCGGCTGTTGCCGTGGCCACCAGATCCGATAGACCGACCCCAAATAATTCCTCTCCTTTATACGGCAATACTTCCATATGCCGTTTGGAATCCGCATCACCTGACCACTGTCGCGTCCATAAACTTCTTCTGGCAGATATGGACATCGCACTTACTCTCGATGCCAGAGTGCAAATATCCCTCTGAGCATCTCGCATATAAAGAAAAGCATCCTTTAATTGCTCTATAGTCAATAAAATACTGTCCCTATCCAGGGTATCAATATTTTCAGTCAGGGAATCCGACCACACCACCCCAGCACTGCACATCCAGGCTGAGGCTATTGCTGGTCGCAGTATAACACCAGTATGTGTGTATATACTCTTCAGGGTAGTTTCCAGCCTCCTATCAGCTGGATCCTTGAGGGCGGCCGTATCAGGAGACGGTAACGCCACTTGTTTTGATAAGCGTGTGAGCGCCTTATCCACCCTAGGGGGTGTTTCCCAGCGCGCCCTAACCTCTGGTGGGAAAGGGTATAATGCCAATAACTTCTTTGAAATTAGCAGTTTTCTATCGGGGTTAACCCACGCTTCACACACGTCATTCAATTCCTCTGATTCTGGAAAAGCTACAGGTAGTTTTTTCACACCCCACATAATACCCCCCTTTGAGGTACCTGCAGTATCAGAGATATGCAAAGCCTCCTTCATTGCCGTGATTATATAACGTGTGGCCCTATTGGAAAATACGTTTCTTTCTTCACCGTCGACACTAGATTCATCTGTGTCGGTACCTGTGTCGACTGAGGTAAGGGACGTTTTACAGCCCCTGACGGTGCCTGAGACGCCTGGACAGGTACTAACTGGTTTTCCGGCCGTCTCATGTCGTCAACTGACTTTTGCAGCGTGCTAACATTATCACGTAATTCCATAATTAAAGCCATCCATTCCGGTGTCGACTCCCTAAGGGGTGACATCACCATTACCGGCAATTGCTCCGCCTCCACACCAACATCGTCCTCATACATGTCGACACACACGTACCGACACACGTACCGACACAGGGAATGCTCTTATCGAAGACAGGACCCCACTAGCCCTTTGGGGAGACAGAGGGAGAGTTTGCCAGCACACACCAAAGCGCTATAAAAATGTATATAAACAACCCTAAAAGGTGTTGTTTCTGTTATATGCGCATATATATATATATATATATATATATATATATATATATATATATATATATATATATATATATATATATATATATATATATATATATATATATATATATATATATATATATATATATATATATATATATATAGCCAAAATATGCCCCCCTTCTCTGTTTTACCCTGTTTCTGTAGTGCAGTGCAGGGGAGAGTCCTGGGAGCCTTCCTCACAGCGGAGCTGAGCAGGAAAATGGCGGTGTGCTGAGGAGAATAGGCCCCGCCCCCTAAAACGGCGGGCTCTTCTCCCGGAGTTTGCGATATATGGCAGGGGTTAAATACATCCATATAGCCTCAAGGGCTATATGTGATGTATTTTAGCCATAGAAAATAAGATTTTACTTACCGATAAATCTATTTCTCGGAGTCCGTAGTGGATGCTGGGGTTCCTGAAAGGACCATGGGGAATAGCGGCTCCGCAGGAGACAGGGCACAAAAAGTAAAGCTTTTTCCGATCAGGTGGTGTGCACTGGCTCCTCCCCCTATGACCCTCCTCCAGACTCCAGTTAGGTACTGTGCCCGGACGAGCGTACACAATAAGGGAGGATTTTGAATCCCGGGTAAGACTCATACCAGCCACACCAATCACACCGTACAACTTGTGATCTAAACCCAGTTAACAGTATGATAACAGCGGAGCCTCTGAAAGATGGCTTCCTACAACAATAACCCGAATAAGTTAACAATAACTATGTACAATTTATGCAGATAATCCGCACTTGGGATGGGCGCCCAGCATCCACTACGGACTCCGAGAAATAGATTTATCGGTAAGTAAAATCTTATTTTCTCTATCGTCCTAGTGGATGCTGGGGTTCCTGAAAGGACCATGGGGATTATACCAAAGCTCCCAAACGGGCAGGAGAGTGCGGATGACTCTGCAGCACCGAATGAGAGAACTCCAGGTCCTCCTTAGCCAGAGTATCAAATTTGTAAAATTTTACAAACGTGTTCTCCCCTGACCACGTAGCTGCTCGGCAAAGTTGTAATGCCGAGACCCCTCGGGCAGCCGCCCAAGATGAGCCCACCTTCCTTGTGGAGTGGGCCTTTACAGATTTAGGCTGTGGCAGGCCTGCCACAGAATGTGCCAGTTGGATTGTGCTACAGATCCAACGAGCAATCGTCTGCTTAGACGCAGGAGCACCCATCTTGTTGGGTGCATACAATATAAACAACGAGTCAGATTTTCTGACTCCAGCTGTTCTTGCAATATATATTTTTAATGCTCTGACAACGTCCAGTAACTTGGAGTCCTCCAAGTCACTTGTAGCCGCAGGCACTACAATAGGCTGGTTCAGATGAAATGCTGACACCACCTTAGGGAGAAAATGCGGACGAGTCCGCAGTTCTGCCCTGTCCGAATGGAAAATCAGATATGGGCTTTTGTAAGATAAAGCTGCCAATTCTGACACTCTCCTGGCAGAAGCCAGGGCTAGAAGCATGGTCACTTTCCAAGTGAGATATTTCAAATCCACCTTATTTAGTGGTTCAAACCAATGAGATTTTAGAAAATCCAAAACTACATTGAGATCCCACGGTGCCACTGGAGGCACCACAGGGGGCTGTATATGCAGCACTCCCTTAACAAAGGTCTGGACTTCAGGGACTGAAGCCAATTCTTTTTGAAAGAAAATCGACAGGGCCGAAATTTGAACCTTAATAGATCCCAATTTGAGACCCATAGACAATCCTGATTGCAGGAAATGTAGGAATCGACCCAGTTGAAATTCCTCCGTCGGAGCACTCCGATCTTCGCACCACGCAACATATTTTCGCCAAATTCGGTGATAATGTTGCACGGTTACTTCTTTCCTTGCTTTAATCAAAGTAGGAATGACTTCTTCCGGCATGCCTTTTTCCATTAGGATCCGGCGTTCAACCGCCATGCCGTCAAACGCAGCAAGTCTTGAAACAGACAGGGACCCTGCTGAAGCAAGTCCCTCCTTAGAGGTAGAGGCCACGGATCTTCCGTGATCATCTCTTGAAGTTCCGGGTACCAAGTCCTTCTTGGCCAATCCGGAACCACTAGTATCGTTCTTACGCCTCTTTGCCGTATAATTCTCAATACTTTTGGTATGAGAGGCAGAGGAGGAAACATACACCGACTGGTACACCCAAGGCGTTACCAGCGCGTCCACAGCTATTGCCTGCGGATCTCTTGACCTGGCGCAATACCTGTCCAGTTTTTTGTTGAGGCGAGACGCCATCATGTCCACCATTGGTCTTTCCCAACGGGTTACCAGCATGTGGAAGACTTCTGGATGAAGTCCCCACTCTCCCGGGTGAAGATCGTGTCTGCTGAGGAAGTCTGCTTCCCAGTTGTCCACTCCCGGGATGAACACTGCTGACAGTGCTATCACATGATTCTCTGCCCAGCGAAGAATCCTTGCAGCTTCTGCCATTGCACTCCTGCTTCTTGTGCCGCCCTGTCTGTTCACATGGGCGACTGCCGTGGTGTTGTCCGACTGGATCAACACCGGTTTTCCCTGAAGCAGAGGTTCTGCCTGGCTTAGAGCATTGTATATTGCTCTTAGTTCCAGAATGTTTATGTGAAGAGACGTTTCCAGGCTCGTCCATACTCCCTGGAAGTTTCTTCCTTGTGTGACTGCTCCCCAGCCTCTCAGGCTGGCGTCCGTGGTCACCAGGATCCAATCCTGTATGCCGAATCTGCGGCCCTCCAATAGATGAGGACTCTGCAACCACCACAGAAGAGACACCCTTGTCCTTGGAGACAGGGTTATCCGTAGGTGCATCTGAAGATGCGACCCTGACCATTTGTCCAACAGATCCCTTTGGAAAATTCTTGCGTGGAATCTGCCGAATGGAATTGCTTCGTAAGAAGCCACCATTTTTCCCAGGACTCTTGTGCATTGATGTACAGACACCTTTCCTGGTTTTAGGAGGTTCCTGACAAGCTCGGATAACTCCTTGGCTTTTTCCTCCGGGAGAAAAACCTTTTTCTGAACCGTGTCCAGAATCATCCCTAGGAACAGCAGACGAGTTGTCGGCATTAACTGGGATTTTGGAATATTCAGAATCCACCCGTGCTGTTTTAGCACTTCTTGAGACAGTGCTAATCCCATCTCTAGCTGTTCTCTGGACCTCGCCCTTATTAGGAGATCGTCCAAGTATGGGATAATTAATACGCCTTTTCTTCGAAGAAGAATCATCATCTCGGCCATTACCTTTGTAAAGATCCGAGGTGCCGTGGACAATCCGAACGGCGTCTGAAACTGATAGTGACAGTTTTGTACAACGAACCTGAGGTACCCCTGGTGTGAGGGGTAAATTGGAACGTGGAGATACGCATCCTTGATGTCCAAGGATACCATAAAGTCCCCCTCTTCCAGGTTCGCTATCACTGCTCTGAGTGACTCCATTTTGAACTTGAACTTCTTTATGTACAGGTTCAAGGACTTCAGATTTAGAATAGGCCTTACCGAGCCATCCGGCTTCGGTACCACAAAAAGAGTGGAATAATACCCCTTCCCTTGTTGTAGAAGAGGTACCTTGACTATCACCTGCTGAGAGTACAGCTTGTGAATGGCTTCCAAAACCGTCTCCCTTTCGGAGGGGGACGTTGGTAAAGCAGACTTCAGGAAACGGCGAGGTGGATCCGTCTCTAATTCCAACCTGTACCCTTGAGATATTATCTGCAGGATCCAGGGATCTACCTGCGAGTGAGCCCACTGCGCGCTGTAATTTTTGAGACGACCGCCCACCGTCCCCGAGTCCGCTTGAGAAGCCCCAGCGTCATGCTGAGGCTTTTGTAGAAGCCGGGGAGGGCTTCTGTTCCTGGGAAGGAGCTGCGTGTTGCTGTCTCTTCCCTCGACCTTTGCCTCGTGGCAGATATGAATAGCCCTTTGCTCTCTTATTTTTAAAGGAACGAAAGGGCTGCGGTTGAAAAGTCGGTGCCTTTTTCTGTGGGGGAGTGACTTGAGGTAGAAAGGTGGATTTCCCGGCTGTAGCCGTGGCCACCAAATCTGATAGACCGACTCCAAATAACTCCTCCCCTTTATACGGCAAAACTTCCATATGCCGTTTTGAATCCGCATCGCCTGTCCACTGTCGCGTCCATAAAGCTCTTCTGGCCGAAATGGACATAGCACTTACCCGTGATGCCAGTGTGCAGATATCCCTCTGTGCATCACGCATATAAAGAAATGCATCCTTTATTTGTTCTAACGACAGTAAAATATTGTCCCTGTCCAGGGTATCAATATTTTCAATCAGGGACTCTGACCAAACTACCCCAGCACTGCCCATCCAGGCAGTCGCTACAGCTGGTCGTAGTATAACACCTGCATGTGTGTATATACTTTTTTGGATATTTTCCATCCTCCTATCTGATGGATCTTTAAGTGCGGCCGTCTCAGGAGAGGGTAACGCCACTTGTTTAGATAAGCGTGTTAGCGCCTTGTCCACCCTAGGAGGTGTTTCCCAGCGCTCCCTAACCTCTGGCGGGAAAGGGTATAATGCCAATAATTTCTTTGAAATTATCAGCTTTTTATCAGGGGCAACCCACGCTTCATTACACACGTCATTTAATTCTTCTGATTCAGGAAAAACTATAGGTAGTTTTTTCATACCCCACATAATACCCTGTTTAGTGGTACCTGTAGTATCCGCTAAATGTAACGCCTCCTTCATTGCCAAAATCATATAACGTGTGGCCCTACTGGAAAATACGGTTGATTCGTCACCGTCACCACTGGAGTCATCGCCTGTGTCTGGGTCTGTGTCGACCGACTGAGGCAAAGGGCGTTTCACAGCCCCTGACGGTGTTTGAGTCGCCTGGACAGGCACTAATTGATTGTCCGGCCGTCTCATGTCGTCAAACGACTGCTTTAGCGTGTTGACACTATCCCGTAGTTCCATAAATAAAGGCATCCATTCCGGTGTCGACTCCCTAGGGGGTGACATCCTCATATTTGGCAATTGCTCCGCCTCCACACCAATATCGTCCTCATACATGTCGACACACACGTACCGACACAGCAGACACACAGGGAATGCTCCTAACGAAGACAGGACCCACTAGCCCTTTGGGGAGACAGAGGGAGAGTTTGCCAGCACACACCAAAAGCGCTATATATATATATCAGGGATAGCCTTATAATAAGTGCTCCCTTATAGCTGCTTTGTTATATCAAAATATCGCCATAAATGTGCCCCCCCCTCTCTGTTTTACCCTGTTTCTGTAGTGCAGTGCAGGGGAGAGACTTGGGAGCCGTCCTGACCAGCGGAGCTGTGAGAGGAAATGGCGCCGTGTGCTGAGGAGATAGGCCCCGCCCCTTTTCTGGCGGGCTCGTCTCCCGCTATTTAGAAAAATTAGGCAGGGGTTAAATATCTCCATATAGCCTCTAGGGCTATATGTGAGGTATTTTTAGCCTTTATAGGTAATCATTTTGCCTCCCAGGGCGCCCCCCTCCCAGCGCCCTGCACCCTCAGTGACTGCCGTGTGAAGTGTGCTGAGAGGAAAATGGCGCACAGCTGCAGTGCTGTGCGCTACCTTTTGAAGACTGCAGGAGTCTTCAGCCGCCGATTCTGGACCTCTTCTGTCTTCAGCATCTGCAAGGGGGCCGGCGGCGTGGCTCCGGTGACCATCCAGGCTGTACCTGTGATCGTCCCTCTGGAGCTTGATGTCCAGTAGCCAAGAAGCCAATCCATCCTGCACGCAGGTGAGTTGACTCCTTCTCCCCTCAGTCCCTCGCTGCAGTGATCCTGTTGCCAGCAGGAATCACTGTAAAATAAAAAACCTAAGCTAAACTTTTTCTAAGCAGCTCTTTAGGAGAGCCACCTAGATTGCACCCTTCTCGGCCGGGCACAAAAATCTAACTGGAGTCTGGAGGAGGGTCATAGGGGGAGGAGCCAGTGCACACCACCTGATCGGAAAAAGCTTTACTTTTTGTGCCCTGTCTCCTGCGGAGCCGCTATTCCCCATGGTCCTTTCAGGAACCCCAGCATCCACTAGGACGATAGAGAAAAAGGTATTATACATTGCTGCCCAGGGCGCCCCCCCCAGCGCCCTGCACCCTCAGTGACCGCTGGTGTGAAGTGTGCCGACAACAATGGCGCACAGCTGCAGTGCTGTGCGCTACCTTATGAAGACTGAAAGTCTTCTGCCGCCTGTTTCCGGACCTCTGGACCTCTTCAACTTCGGCATCTGCAAGGGGGGTCGGCGGCACGGCTCCGGACTCCATGGCTGGGCCTGTGTTCGATCCCTCTGGAGCTAATGGTGTCCAGTAGCCTAAGAAGCAAATCCATCCTGCACGCAGGTGAGTTCACTTCTCTCCCCTAAGTCCCTCGTAGCAGTGAGCCTGTTGCCAGCAGGACTCACTGAAAATAAGAAACCTAAAAAACTTTTTCTAAGCAGCTCTTTATGAGAGCCACCTAGATTGCACCCTGCTCGGACGGGCACAAAAACCTAACTGAGGCTTGGAGGAGGGTCATAGGGGGAGGAGCCAGTACACACCATGTGATCCTAAAAGCTTACTTTTTGTGCCCTGTCTCCTGCGGAGCCGCTATTCCCCATGGTCCTGACGGAGTCCCCAGCATCCACTAGGACGTTAGAGAAAATGCATTTAAAGCAAGTCAACTGGAATGTTCTATGGCATACTGCACATGTATATTATGGACTAAATTGTATTATCTGTAGATCCTTTAAACACTTGTAACAGCATGTACTGTAATACTTTAGTTAATTGCCCTTGAGGCCACATTACTTATCCCCTACAAATACACTTTTATACACACCTACTACCCAACATGTATATTACACTACTACAGTCACATTTAAGTACTATACATCCTAGATTTAAGGATGCAATTTAATATATATATTTTGTTTTTACCCCGTCTAAAATGACGCGAGTTTGCAGCGAGATTGTCAAATGTTTTTAATCGTCACGCACCATGCACCTTAACAGACTGGGTATATGAGTGCAAAACAGCAAAATGGTCTAAGCCACAGGTTCTCAAACTCGGTCCTCAGGACCCCACACAGTGCATGTTTTGCAGGTCTCCTCACAGAATCACAAGTGAAATAATTAGCTCCACCTGTGGACCTTTTAAAATGTGTCAGTGAGTAATTAATACACCTGTGCACCTGCTGGGTTACCTGCAAAACATGCACTGTGTGGGGTCCTGAGGACCGAGTTTGAGAACCACTGGTCTAAGCTAATGGGTGCAACGTAAAAAGTGCTCTGTGGGCAGTCAAACAGTTCAATGCACATTCCAGCTCACCACCTCAGGAGGTACAAGCATATCATAATCTGAGTGCAGGCTGTCCAAATAGTCGATGCAAGAAAAGGTCTTTGACATCAAAAAAAGTTTAAATATAGGTCTAATTAAGATTGTGAACTCAAGCCATTCTATTCAGCATTAGCTACCCAGCAAACACGCAACTATTCATAAACTGTTTAATATAGGTAACGGTATACCAATAGAGTGATATTATATTAAGTCAGAATAAAACCTTCAAGGTGAATAGTAGAGCAGATCAGGGCCGCGTGACACAAAAACAAAAGAAACCAAAGACCAGTTTGGAAAGGAATCAGTGTAAATGGTTTATAAAGAATCATGGTAAACCTCAACTCACCAGCTTAATAAAGCCAAATCCTTTGCTTTTGTTGATGAACACCTCACCAGGAGCTCCATATTTCGCAAATAGTTTCTTAAACTCCTCATCAGTGATATCTGTGGGAAGGTTTCCAACAAATAATCTGCAACGCTGTGTGTAGGTCTTTTCTCCGGGCCTTTTCAGGAGGTTCAGTGTTGCCCTCACACCCTGTTAAAGATATATTAACGTTTTAGAGACAGGCGAAAACTGCGGTACATCCAACAGCAAACACCTAATGCACATGCAAAGGCTATGTACAGATCTGCTCTTCCAATATCTGTAGTAAGCAGCGTAGCCGTGTGAGGTGAGCTGCTGGGACGCATGGGGGAGGGCTCTCTGCGAGACACCGGGCGCACACATGGGGGAGGGCACACAGGGGAGGGAGGGGCGCCACAAGCAAAATGGAGCCCTGACAAAGAAAGCCACAGCCCCGGCAGCCATTTTATACTCATCCTTCAGGGTGCAGCAGGAAACAAGATGAAACCCTGCAGTGTGTCTGGCTGCGGCCGCACAGCACTTAGTTACACGGGAGTCCGCCTGCCGGCGCCACGCAGCATGCGGGGCTACACGGAGAGGGCACGTATTGTACATACAGGGTTGACACACACGGAGCGCTCGGGCCCCGGCTAACTCACATCATTCCAGCCGCCCTCTTCCTCCTCCTCTTCCATGTTCACAGCAGCGGGCTCCCGCGGGGGTTCTGGCTGCGGCGGAGGCTGGGAATGGAACCGGGACTGGTGGGGCCTCTTCTGTCCGGGTTGGACTTTAGGTACAGGCCGCTGTCGCGCCTGGGGCGGTTGTTGCTGCTGTGGGGTCTGCTGCTTGGGGGGCAGTTGCTGCTGCGGTGGGGTCTGCTGCTTGGGGGGCAGTTGCTGCTGCGGTGGGGTCTGCTGCTTGGGGGGCAGTTGCTGCTGCGGTGGGGTCTGCTGCTTGGGGGGCAGTTGCTGTGGGGTCTGCTGCTTGGGGGGCGGTTGCTGCTGCTGCTGTGGGGTCTGCTGCTTGGGGGGCGGTTGCTGCTGTGCTGGCGCCTGGGCCTGCACCGGCTTCTGCGGCGCAGGAGGCTGGCTTGGCGGGGACAAGACTTTCGGTACCGGTGTCTGGGCCTGATTCGGGGTAGCCGCCTTCTGAGTCACAGATGGCTGCTGGGACGTGTTCCCGGGCTTCTGCTGAGGGGACTGGGCCGGTTTGGCCTGCGGCGACGCGGCCGGTGTCTGAGGGGCGGGGGTTTTGGAGGCCGGGGGCTGCGGGGTCTGAGCGGGCTTCGGCGGCTCCTTAGCGGCGGGCTGCGGCTCCGGTGCGGGCTTCTGTGCTGCGGGCGGCTGCTGCTGTGGCTTGTGCTGCTGCTGTTGCTGCTTCTGCTGCTGTTGCTGATAGCCGCCCGGGCCGCGATTCGAGTCCATGTACCCCCCCTGACCGCGGTAGTTGGACATGCCGCCCATGCCTCGGCCGCCGCTGCCCCGCCGGTAAATGTTCAACCCCATTCCTCCTCCGCCCATACCACCCATGCCGCCACGGCTCCTGAATCTATCATGAGACATTCTAGGTAGATACCACAGAGAACGCGCTACGGTGATCGACTCCTTAAAATGGCGACGAGTATGGGGAATGCGCGGTGGCTTTGTCCTCTGTTTATATAGGACGCTCTCGTTACGCCTCCCGAGCTGTTGTCCAATACGGAGATCTCAACCAACCCTATTTGAAATGTTATTGGTGGATGACACGGCACACAGATAAAGACACCGGCCCTTTCCCCAGTTGTTGACAATGGCGATTGGTGCGTTATGAAAACAGACAAAAATCCCCGCCAATCAGCTTCTGTTACTGTTGCGCTGTGATTGGGAAACACGGAGGTTGCGTCTTTGTAGTTAATGACTGGTGTGTACAGTTCCTGTCGTGTCGTATGCACGCAGTTTCACACATACAGAACCATCATATCGCTGTTGTAGTCAGACACATATACACAGCAGTGTATTGTATATCTACGGCTATGGCTTTATTTTTCATTGAATTCAGGCAATAAAGGCGTTATACTAAAATGTGTTGTTTTTTTTCCTGTTATGATTAATTTTCTTAACTGAAGGTAATTACTGCTTTTAGGATGTTTAATATGAGTAATAATAATAAAAACAACGGTAATAATAAATATAATGAGTACAAATCAATGTTTCTCTCTCGATATATAGCTTCCTGTACAATAAATTACCATTTGAATAGTGCAGCAAACAGATGTGGATGCATAATGGACAGAGGAGCAGATGGCTGTGTGAAAAACCTTCCCAGCACACACAGGATGTTTTTTGTAGAACAGACACAGCAGCTGAGTAACCCAGTGACCAGGACTTTTGGCCAATGAGTGTGAACGTGCATATGCTCTTTTCCTCACGTGTCCATGCATTTTGAAGGCATAAACCTGATGAAATATAGTAGCTAAAATTTTTGATGACACTTAACGAAATCTACATTGACACAGGAGGATGTTATCCATTGTCTAACTCAGTGGTTCTCAAACTCGGTCCTCAGGACCCCACACAGTGCGTGTTTTGCAGGTAACCCAGCAAGTGCACAGATGTATTAATTACTCACTGACACATTATAAAAGGTCCACAGGAGGAGCTAATTATTTCACTTGTGATTCTGTGAGGAGACCTGCAAAACATGCACTGTGTGGGGTCCTGAGGATCGAGTTTGAGAACCTGTGGTCTAACTAATCATCATGATGCATTTTTCACCATTCGATACTTACAGGGCCAGCAGTATAGGATTTACATTTAGTCCAGCAGGGAAATTCATTTACGAAGTGCTGCAAACTTTACCATCTTTTACATTAGACCAGTGGTTCTCAAACTCGGTCCTCAGGACCCCACACAGTGCATGTTTTGCAGGTAACCCAGCAGGTGCACAGGTGTATTAATTAATCACTGACACATTTTAAAAGGTCCACAGGTGGAGCTAATTATTTCACTTGTGATTCTGTGAGGAGACCTGCAAAACATGCACTGTGTGGGGTCCTGAGGACCGAGTTTGAGAACCTGTGCATTAGACAATGGGGGGCATCTAATTAGTCACAATAATGCGATCCATGATCACGGCTAAGGTTATCACACCTATGTCCCAAAAAATCAGCTTATTGAAGACTGAGCGCTCCTGTTGATCGCACCTATCCTATTCCAAAATGGCAATAACGAGATTTGCACAATAATTCTAGCCAGCAGAACCAGACATAAGTATAAGACAAAATGGGTAAATCTGCCTGTACCCCCCAAAAAGCCAAACTAAAGGGGGGAACTCACGGAGCGATAGTCTAAGCAATCTGACTAGATTGCTTAGAATATCAGCCTGATAGCTCCGTGAGTACCCCTTACAGCGATAGCGATGTGCAGCCCCGCGCATCGCTATCGCTGCTGCTAGATTGGCCTGCATGCAGGCCAATCTAGCGGGTCGCTCACTTCACCCGCTGGGTGAAGTGAGCGGCCCCCCGTCTCCCCCCCCCCCCCCCCCCCCGCACGCTCAGCACAGATCGCGCTGTGCTGAGCGGCGGGAGAGATGTGTGCTGAGCGGTTCGCTCAGCACACATCTCTCACGCATCGGCCCGTGGGTACTGGGCTTAATATAGGAAAACATTACAGAAGTCTATTAGTAGCCATAATAAAACTATTTGGTGTAATTAAATTGGGTCAAATGGCTGTTATATGCATTTTTTATTTTTAAAATTGAAAAAATGATAGAGAATTTATTTTCAGCAAAATATGTACTCTCATTAAATTTGGGCTACATAAAAATGGGTATAAGTATATATTTGGGTCATTTTAGGGGAGTTTAAAAAAAAAAGTGGAAACGGACCGATTACTCCCACTTGCAAGTCTAAAAACACTTGTCCCACTCATAATGCACCACAATATACTTGTCCCATACCTTGTATACCAATTTCCATAATTTTGCATTTTTTTACCCCAAAAATGATATGTCATTATTGGCCAATTCAAAATAATGTCTAATTAGTCATTCAGGGGGAGTGTCCCAAGGGTTCTTAACCTAATCATGACATTGAACTTAAAATAGGGAATTTGCACTATTTAGCCAGACAGTGAAGAGAAATTTGCGAAAAATACACTATCAAGACTTATCATCGATAACTTAGTATCCAATTAGCTGCGAAAAAATTATCGCAAATGCGATAAAATATTGCAAAACCGTGTTATTGTGGTTAATTGGATACCCCCCAATCTTTGCCAATCTTACCTGCATAGCTTTAGGGATGAAAATGTTAATTAATACAGTACAGCTATGAATGCAGAACAGTGCGGTACAAGGGGTACATCCACTGGCGTAACTTCATCCCAGTTGCCCGGAGGCAAGATAAATGTTATGCCCACCCGTTACAAAAAATTATTGGGCCCAAATGTATTAAACCTTAACAGGAGATAAAGTTGAGACACACAAAGAGAGATAAATGTCCAGCCAACCAGCTCCTAACTGTCATTTTGCAAACACAGCCTGTGACATGGCAGTTAGGAAGCTGATTGGCTGATCATTTATCATTCTTTATCCGTCTGCAATTTATCTCTAGTTAAGGCTTAATACATTTTAGTATTTTAACTGACTCCTCTATACCCACCAGTACATGACTAATTATGCCCTACACTAAATCACTGATACCTCTGTACCCTACACTACATAACTGACCCCATTGTACCCTACACTACGATTACAGCCCCCTCTATACCCTATACTGCATTACCGACAACATTGTAGGTAAAAACACACACATTGGCACAGATACGGGAAAAAACACACACATTGACTCTGACAGAAAAATAATAAAGCACATAGGACACCACAAAAAAAACACATAAGCCCCAACAGGAAAATAATAAAACACATCAGCACTGATAGAAAAATAATACAGTACATAGGACCTTATTTAGTTTAGATCGCATCTGAGTGATAAGTCTAAGTCGATATAGCTAGTAGCGGATCTTGCCACGGGCACGCAGGACTTTTGTCCGGGGTGCCGCCTTCCGGAGGGCGCCGGCGCTATCCGGAGGGCGCCGCACCATGGCAAGATCCACTACTGTTTGGCAGTGCCCCCCGCTGTGAAGGGAACTAGACGCTACCCGTCTAGTTTCCCTTCGTGGAGAGGACCTTTGCTGTGCGGTGCGCAATGACGTCATCGCGCACCACACAGCATTGTGGGACTGGCACAGACGCTAGGGGTCATAATTGACCTCTAGTGTCTATCTATGCTGTGCTATGGGAGAGACGTCATGACATCTCTCCCATAGATCCGAGGAGAGGAGTGGTGCCGGCGGAGGTCTGCAGCGGTCGGGAATCAGGAGTGGGGATAGTAAGTATTATTTTTTCTCATACGTCCTAGAGGATGCTGGGAACTTCGTAAGGACCATGGGGTATAGACGGGACCCGCAGGAGCCTGGGCACACTAAAAAGACTTTGACTGGGTGTGAACTGGCTCCTCCCTCTATGCCCCTCCCCCAGACCTCAGTTACACTTTGTGCCCAGGACTGACTGGACACACACTAGGGGAGCTCTACTGAGTTTCTCTAAAAGACTTTATGTTAGCTTTTTTTATTTTCAGTGAGACCTGCTGGCTACAGGCTCCCTGCATCGTGGGACTGAGGGAAGAGAAGTCAGACCTACTTCTTCTTAGTTAAGGGCTCTGCTTCTTGGGCTACTGGACACCATTAGCTCCAGAGGGTTCGATCACTTGGTTCACCTAGCTGCTTGTTCCCAGAGCCGCGCCGTCACCCCCCTCACAGAAGCCAGAAGAAAGAAGCCGGGTGAGTATAGGAAGAAAAGAAGACTTCAGTGACGGCAGAAGACTTCAGTAACGGGGGTAACCGAAGCGGTAGCGCTGCGCTCCATGCTCCCACACACCAACGGCACTCACAGGGTGCAGGGCGCTGGGGGGGAGCGCCCTGGGCAGCATGTTACTGAGGGTCAAGATCACTGGCAAGGGGACATACTAGGTGCCCGGGCACCGGGTACCATACCCCCGCCAGTGTAACACAGCGGTCGCGCTGCGCGCCATTGCTCCCACACACCAACGGCTTACGAGGGTGCAGGGCGCAGGGGGGGCGCCCTGGGCAGCGATTTTTATATATGTATTTATACAGGGGATAACTGCTGTATATAGACCAGGGCTGTTTCTAGCCAATTTGGCTCCCAGTGCGAGATTTAAAAATGGTCCCCCTATGACATAAAAAAAATGTCCGTCCGTCCCCCCCACACACACACACACACACACACACACACCTAGATAAAAAAAAAACTTGCGCGTGCACCCGGCAAGGGGCGTGGCCTCATCTAAATGGGTGTGGCCTCATTTAAATGGGCATGGCCTCGTCTGAAAAGACTACCTCACAATCCAGTTTTTGACCCTGCTCCAACAGATCACGACCACCACAGGAAAAAAGAATTCTACCATATTAAGCTCCACACAGTAATGCCCCCTGCACCATATTATGCCACACACCGCAATGCCCTTGATACTTTAAATACCCACACTACGGCAGGCAAGAGTCCCCATTTCACACATTACGGCAGGTGTCCCCATTTTACACATTGAGAGAGAGAGAGAATACTTACAGAGGCGATTACCGCTCTTCGGCCCGCCTCACCAGTCGCTCCTCGCGCCGGCCTTTCCCTCTTCCTAACTTGGATCCCCCTCTGTACTCCGCTCGGGGGGGAGAAAGAGTTTCGCGGAGTGACGGGGTTGCGTCGTGACGTAACGACGCAAATGCGTCCTTCCGTGAAACTCCGCCCCCCGAGCGGGTTACTCTGGGAGAAATAGGAGGGGGAAGCAGGGAGCCACAGTTAGTGCCGCCCGGGTGCCCAGTGCGGTTGCACTGCTCGCCTGCCCCAAGAAACGGCCTTGATATAGACCCCCCAGCTCAATATATATATATATATATTTATTTTAGCGGTACTTAAGTGCGTCGGGAAGGGGCTGAGCTTAGCCCTCACAACAGAGTCAGCGCCATTTTCTTCTATGTCCCCGCCAAGGCTAGGTTTATAGTACAAAGGATGGGGGGGGGCACAGTGTTTTAGTGCTACATGGAGAGAAATATAGCAAGTTCAATAATGGGCGCATAATCATTGTTGTGGTGCATGAATTTCTGTGTTTTTCCTGTCAGAATACCTACTATAACTTTAGTCGACATGTGTCGACATGTGTGAGGGCTCTGTCACAAGCAGCTGCGGGGATCACTGTCGGCATCGCCGACGCATGTCGATACTTGATTCGGAAGATTTAGTATCAGCAGGTTGGTGGTTGTGTGCTTGTAACAGTAAACACGGTATGGGAGACACAGTCGTATGTGGGTGCCCTGTCGGCATCAACTGTATTTACTGGGTGAAAATTAACATGCTGTAACTGCCTTATACCTGTATATATGTTTATAGGTATATCTGGGGGGAGTGTTTTGAAATTATATATGTATGCTTCCCTCAGACCCCTCGGGGTTCCAAGAATGTTAATTTTGCCTGCTTACTATTCCCTGCTGTCGACGACTACTAGGTTTTCTGTCGACCATAACGTTCCTGGTAGATCCACAACTGGGGCATTTCAGTACATGATTATACACATTCAGAACACATTACTGTCATTAGGGACCTGCTGGGTCCGGACAATCCACTTATATATATATGTTATATATATATATATATATATATATATATATATTTATATATATATATATTTATATATACATGGTTAGGATTTGTGTGATATATTGTGTATTACATTATGTATATTTATGAATGCTGAAGTAATAGTATTCTTTTTCATGTGCTGGTCACTCTGTTGATTAAGCTCTACGTCGGCAGTGACGAGTTGGTCTTCAATCCTCTCAAGGAGTACGAATGTTTATTATCTTCCTGATGCCAGTGGCGGATTTAGCGGGGGGCGATTAGGGCGAACGCCCCCCCTACATATACCGGCACCGGGATGGAGGCCGTGTCCCGGCGCGGTATTGGGAACGGGGTGGAGAGCGGTGCAGCGCGGCGGGGTACGAGGAGAGAGAGGAGCGTCCTGACGCGCGTACAGCGACCTCTGTTCTGACCACGCCCCCTCCTTTCTGTACACGCGTCAGGACGCTCTCTCTCTGTCTTCGTCCTCCGCCGCGCTGCACCGCTCTGCACCCCGTTCCCAATACCGCGGCGGGACCCGGCCTCCAACTATGAGGTGGGAGTGTGTGAGAGTGTGAGAGAGAGAGAGAGAGAGAGAGAGAGAGAGAGAGAGTGTGTGTGTGTGTGTGTGTGTGTGTGTGTGTGTCTGTGTGTGTATGTGTGTGTGTGTGTGTGTGTGTGTCTCCCATTTCTCTCCCCCCTTCCCTCTTCTCCCTGCATTATTTGGCTGAATTTTGCCTCATTCTGTGTGCTATGTCATTTTTGCCTCATACAGTGTGCTATAATGTGATTTTTACCTCATTCTGCGTGCTATCATGTGAATTTTGCCTCATTCTGCGTGCTATATTGTCAATTTCGGCTCATTCTGCGTGCTATCATGTGAATTTTGCCTCATTCTGCGTGATATCATGTGAGTTTTGCCTCATTCTGCGTGGTATAATGTCAATTTCGGCTCATTCTGCGTGCTATCATGTGAATTTTGCCTCATTCTGCGTGCTATCATGTGAATTTTGCCTCATTCTGCGTGCTATCATGTCATTTTTGCCTCATACAGTGTGCTATAATGTGATTTATCCCTCATTCTGCGTGCTATCATGTGAATTTTGCCTCATTCTGCGTGCTAGAATGTCAATTTCGGCTCATTCTGCGTGCTATCATGTGAATTTTGCCTCATTCTGCGTGCTATCATGTGAATTTTGCCTCATTCTGCGTGCTATAATGTCAATTTCGGCTCATTCTGCGTGCTATCATGTGAATTTTGCCTCATCCTGCGTACTATCATGTCATTTTTGTCTCATACAGTGTGCTATAATGTGATTTTTCCCTCATTCTGCGTGCTATCATGTAAATTTTGCCTCATTCTGCGTGCTATAATGTCAATTTCGGCTAATTCTGCGTGCTATCATGTGAATTTTGCCTCATTCTGCGTGATATCATGTGAATTTTGCCTCATTCTGCGTGGTATAATGTCAATTATGAGGTGGGAGTGTGTGAGTGTGAGAGAGAGAGAGAGAGAGAGAGAGAGAGAGAGTGTGTGTGTGTGTCTGTGTGTGTGTGTGTGTGTGTGTGTGTGTGTGTGTGTGTGTGTGTGTGTGTGTGTGTGTCTCCCATTTCTCTCCCCCCTTCCCTCTTCTCCCTGCATTATTTGGCTGAATTTTGCCTCATTCTGTGTGCTATGTCATTTTTGCCTCATACAGTGTGCTATAATGTGATTTTTACCTCATTCTGCGTGCTATCATGTGAATTTTGCCTCATTCTGCGTGCTATATTGTCAATTTCGGCTCATTCTGCGTGCTATCATGTGAATTTTGCCTCATTCTGCGTGATATCATGTGAATTTTGCCTCATTCTGCGTGGTATAATGTCAATTTCGGCTCATTCTGCGTGCTATCATGTGAATTTTGCCTCATTCTGCGTGCTATCATGTGAATTTTGCCTCATTCTGCGTGCTATAATGTCATTTTTGCCTCATACAGTGTGCTATAATGTGATTTTTCCCTCATTCTGCGTGCTATCATGTGAATTTTGCCTCATTCTGCGTGCTATAATGTCAATTTCGGCTCATTCTGCGTGCTATCATGTGAATTTTGCCTCATTCTGCGTGCTATCATGTGAATTTTGCCTCATTCTGCGTGCTATAATGTCAATTTCGGCTCATTCTGCGTGCTATCATGTGAATTTTGCCTCATTCTGCGTGCTATCATGTGAATTTTGCCTCATTCTGCGTGCTATAATGTCAATTTCGGCTCATTCTGCGTGCTATCATGTGAATTTTGCCTCATTCTGCGTACTATCATGTCATTTTTGTCTCATACAGTGTGCTATAATGTGATTTTCCCTCATTCTGCGTGCTATCATGTGAATTTTGCCTCATTCTGCGTGCTATAATGTCAATTTCGGCTCATTCTGCGTGCTATCATGTGAATTTTGCCTCATTCTGCGTGCTATAATGTCAATTTCGGCTCATTCTGCGTGCTATCATGTGAAATTTGCCTCATTCTGCGTGCTATCATGTCATTTTTGCCTCATACAGTGTGCTATAATGTGATTTTTCCCTCATTCTGCGTGCTATCATGTGAATTTTGCCTCATTCTGCGTGCTATATTGTCAATTTCGGCTCATTCTGCGTGCTATCATGTGAATTTTGCCTCATTCTGCGTGCTATCATGTGAATTTTGCCTCATTCTGCGTGGTATAATGTCAATTTCGGCTCATTCTGCGTGCTATCATGTGAATTTTGCCTCATTCTGCGTGCTATCATGTGAATTTTGCCTCATTCTGCGTGCTATCATGTCATTTTTGCCTCATACAGTGTGCTATAATGTGATTTTTCCCTCATTCTGCGTGCTATCATGTGAATTTTGCCTCATTCTGCGTGCTATAATGTCAATTTCGGCTCATTCTGCGTGCTATCATGTGAATTTTGCCTCATTCTGCGTGCTATCATGTGAATTTTGCCTCATTCTGCGTGCTATCATGTGAATTTTGCCTCATTCTGCGTGCTATAATGTCAATTTCGGCTCATTCTGCGTGCTATCATGTGAATTTTGCCTCATTCTGCGTGCTATCATGTGAATTTTGCCTCATTCTGCGTGCTATCATGTGAATTTTGCCTCATTCTGCGTGCTATCATGTCATTTTTGCCTCATACAGTGTGCTATAATGTGATTTTTCCCTCATTCTGCGTGCTATCATGTGAATTTTGCCTCATTCTGCGTGCTAGAATGTCAATTTCGGCTCATTCTGCGTGCTATCATGTGAATTTTGCCTCATTCTGCGTGCTATCATGTGAATTTTGCCTCATTCTGCGTGCTATAATGTCAATTTCGGCTCATTCTGCGTGCTATCATGTGAATTTTGCCTCATTCTGCGTACTATCATGTCATTTTTGTCTCATACAGTGTGCTATAATGTGATTTTTCCCTCATTCTGCGTGCTATCATGTAAATTTTGCCTCATTCTGCGTGCTATAATGTCAATTTCGGCTAATTCTGCGTGCTATCATGTGAATTTTGCCTCATTCTGCGTGATATCATGTGAATTTTGCCTCATTCTGCGTGGTATAATGTCAATTATGAGGTGGGAGTGTGTGAGTGTGAGAGAGAGAGAGAGAGAGAGAGAGAGAGAGAGAGAGAGAGAGAGAGTGTGTGTGTGTGTGTGTGTGTGTGTGTGTGTGTGTGTGTGTGTGTGTGTGTCTCCCATTTCTCTCCCCCCTTCCCTCTTCTCCCTGCATTATTTGGCTGAATTTTGCCTCATTCTGTGTGCTATGTCATTTTTGCCTCATACAGTGTGCTATAATGTGATTTTTACCTCATTCTGCGTGCTATCATGTGAATTTTGCCTCATTCTGTGTGCTATATTGTCAATTTCGGCTCATTCTGCGTGCTATCATGTGAATTTTGCCTCATTCTGCGTGATATCATGTGAATTTTGCCTCATTCTGCGTGGTATAATGTCAATTTCGGCTCATTCTGCGTGCTATCATGTGAATTTTGCCTCATTCTGCGTGCTATCATGTGAATTTTGCCTCATTCTGCGTGCTATAATGTCATTTTTGCCTCATACAGTGTGCTATAATGTGATTTTTCCCTCATTCTGCGTGCTATCATGTGAATTTTGCCTCATTCTGCGTGCTATAATGTCAATTTCGGCTCATTCTGCGTGCTATCATGTGAATTTTGCCTCATTCTGCGTGCTATCATGTGAATTTTGCCTCATTCTGCGTGCTATAATGTCAATTTCGGCTCATTCTGCGTGCTATCATGTGAATTTTGCCTCATTCTGCGTGCTATCATGTGAATTTTGCCTCATTCTGCGTGCTATAATGTCAATTTCGGCTCATTCTGCGTGCTATCATGTGAATTTTGCCTCATTCTGCGTGATATCATGTGAATTTTGCCTCATTCTACGTGCTATAATGTCAATTTCGGCTCATTCTGCGTGCTATCATGTGAATTTTGCCTCATTCTGCGTGCTATCATGTGAATTTTGCCTCATTCTGCGTGCTATAATGTCATTTTTGCCTCATACAGTGTGCTATAATGTGATTTTTCCCTCATTCTGCGTGCTATCATGTGAATTTTGCCTCATTCTGCGTGCTATAATGTCAATTTCGGCTCATTCTGCGTGCTATCATGTGAATTTTGCCTCATTCTGCGTGCTATCATGTGAATTTTGCCTCATTCTGCGTGCTATAATGTCAATTTCGGCTCATTCTGCGTGCTATCATGTGAATTTTGCCTCATTCTGCGTGCTATCATGTGAATTTTGCCTCATTCTGCGTGCTATAATGTCAATTTCGGCTCATTCTGCGTGCTATCATGTGAATTTTGCCTCATTCTGCGTGCTATCATGTGAATTTTGCCTCATTCTACGTGCTATAATGTCAATTTCGGCTCATTCTGCGTGCTATCATGTGAATTTTGCCTCATTCTGCGTACTATCATGTAATTTTTGTCTCATACAGTGTGCTATAATGTGATTTTTCCCTCATTCTGCGTGCTATCATGTGAATTTTGCCTCATTCTGCGTGCTATAATGTCAATTTCGGCTCATTCTGCGTGCTATCATGTGAATTTTGCCTCATTCTGCGTGCTATAATGTCAATTTCGGCTCATTCTGCGTGCTATCATGTGAAATTTGCCTCATTCTGCGTGCTATCATGTCATTTTTGCCTCATACAGTGTGCTATAATGTGATTTTTCCCTCATTCTGCGTGCTATCATGTGAATTTTGCCTCATTCTGCGTGCTATATTGTCAATTTCGGCTCATTCTGCGTGCTATCATGTGAATTTTGCCTCATTCTGCGTGCTATCATGTGAATTTTGCCTCATTCTGCGTGGTATAATGTCAATTTCGGCTCATTCTGCGTGCTATCATGTGAATTTTGCCTCATTCTGCGTGCTATCATGTGAATTTTGCCTCATTCTGCGTGCTATCATGTCATTTTTGCCTCATACAGTGTGCTATAATGTGATTTTTGCCTCATTCTGCGTGCTAACATGTGAATTTTGCCTCATTCTGCGTGCTATAATGTCAATTTCGGCTCATTCTGCGTGCTATCATGTGAATTTTGCCTCATTCTGCGTGCTATCATGTGAATTTTGCCTCATTCTGCGTGCTATAATGTCAATTTCGGCTCATTCTGCGTGCTATCATGTGAATTTTGCCTCATTCTGCGTGCTATCATGTGAATTTTGCCTCATTCTGCGTGCTATCATGTGAATTTTGCCTCATTCTGCGTGCTATCATGTCATTTTTGCCTCATACAGTGTGCTATAATGTGATTTTTCCCTCATTCTGCGTGCTATCATGTCAGTGGCGTAACTAGAAATTTTTCTCCCCCAAGCCAAAAAATTCTTCGGCGCCCCCCCCCCCTCCTTAATGCTCCATAATTGGGAGCAAGAAAGGGATAAATATGCGCGCGCGGCAAAAAAAGGGGCGTGGTTTTGTTGGAATGGGCGTGGTTTCGCATGAAGGGGCGTGGTATTGCAGGAAAAGACTACCTTATACCCCAGTTTTGCAACCTGCACGCCCAGACGTTGGCCACCACAGGAAAGAAAAATAATCCTGATTTATGCCCCTTACATTATTTGTCATTTTTCCTCCTTATAGTAATGCCCAGTATACATTATGCCACATACTGCAATGGCCCTTAGACATTATGCCGCACACAATAATGCACATGACACAATATGCACACACTGTAATGCCCCCGACACATTATACCACACACCGTAATGCCTGTGACACATTATGCCACACACCGAAATGCCTGTGACACATTATGACAGGAATCGCAATGCCCGTTATACATTATGCTACACACTGCAATGCCCCTGATACATTATAGCACATACAATGTCTGTGACACATTATGACACACACCGCAATGTCCGTGATACATTATGCCACACACTGCAATGCCCGATACATTATAGCACATACAATGCCTGTGACACATTATGCCACACACTGCAATGACCTTGAGACATTATACCACAATGCCCGTGATATAGTATACCATACACCGCAATGCCCTGCCCGTTATACCCTATGCCACACACCGCAATGCCCGTTATGTATTATGCCACACTGCAATGACCCTGAGACATTATACCACATACCACAATGCCCGTGATATAGTATACCACACACCGTAATGCCTGACACATTATGACACACACCGCAATGTCCATGATACATTATGCCACACACCATAATGCCCATTACACATTAAGTCCTACAGTAAGGCTTCTAATTACTTTTCAATTACCTGCTCGTTGTCAGGGGTTTCATGCACTGGGTGTCATGCTCGTTGCCAGGGGGTTCATGCTCTTGGTTCCATGCACGGTGCCAGGGGTTTTCATGCTCAGGGTGTCACGCTCGTTGCCAGGGGTTTCATGCACTGGGTGTCATGCTTGTTGCCAGGTGTTTTATGCACTGGGTGTCATGCTCGTTGCCAGGTGTTTCATGCACTGGGTGTCATGCTCGTTGCTAGGAGGTAGTCCTTGTTGCTAGGGCTGTGCTCCCAGTGCCACATATGTCCCCAGTGCCAGATATTCCCCCACGGTGCCAGGTACTCACATGCCCCAGTGCCAAATATAGCCCCCCCCATGTGCCAGGTACACATATACCCCCCAGTGCCACATATGCCCCCAGTGCCAGATATTCCCCCCCAGTGCCACATATGCCCCCAGTGCCAGATATGCCCCCAGTGCCATATATTCCCCCCCAGTGCCAAATATGCCCCCAGTGCCATATATGCCCCCAGTGCCAGATATTCCCCCCCAGTGCCATATATGCCCCCAGTGCCAGATATTCCCCCCGTGCCATATATGCCCCCAGTGCCAGATATTCCCCCCCCCAGTGCCATATATGCCCCCAGTGCCAGATATTCCCCTCCAGTGCCATATATGCCCCCAGTGCCAGATATTCCCCCCCAGTGCCATATATGCCCCCAGTGCCAGATATTCCCCCCCAGTGCCATATATGCCCCAGTGAAAGATATCCAGTGCCAGATATTCCCCCCAGTGCCAGATATGCCCCAGTGCCAGATATTCCCCCCCCCCAGTGCCATATATGCCCCCAGTGCCAGATATTTTTTCCCCACCTCCCGCCCCCAAACCCCCCCTTCGCCGCTTTTTGGAGGGACACGGAGGGCACAGCTCGCCTCTCCTGTGTCCCTCCTGCTGCATCATCTCCGGCGGCCGCGGGTCTAATAGGGGGAAGTGCCGGTTCGTGAGCCAATTAGAGCTCACGGACGGCACTTCCCCCTATTAGACCCGCGGCCGCCGGAGATGATGCAGGAGGGACACAGGGAGGCGCGCTGTGCCCTCCGTGTCCCTCCAACAAGCGGCGGAGGGAAGGAGACCGCAGACTGACATGCGGACGCTCGTCCGCATGTCAGTCTGCTGTAAATCAGTGGCGCCCCCGCAGCCCCTCGCCCCCAAGCCACCGCGAGGGCTGCGGGGGCAGTAGTTACGCCACTGTATCATGTGAATTTTGCCTCATTCTGCGTGCTATAATGTCAATTTCGGCTCATTCTGCGTGCTATCATGTGAATTTTGCCTCATTCTGCATGCTATCATGTCATTTTTGCCTCATACAGTGTGCTATAATGTGATTTTTCCCTCATTCTGCGTGCTATCATGTGAATTTTGCCTCATTCTGCGTGCTATAATGTCAATTTCGGCTCATTCTGCGTGCTATCATGTGAATTTTGCCTCATTCTGCGTGCTATCATGTGAATTTTGCCTCATTCTGCGTGCTATAATGTAAATTTCGGCTCATTCTGCGTGCTATCATGTGAATTTTGCCTCATTCTGCGTGCTATCATGTGAATTTTGCCTCATTCTGCGTGCTATAATGTCAATTTCGGCTCATTCTGCGTGCTATCATGTGAATTTTGCCTCATTCTGCGTACTATCATGTCATTTTTGTCTCATACAGTGTGCTATAATGTGATTTTTCCCTCATTCTGCGTGCTATCATGTGAATTTTGCCTCATTCTGCGTGCTATAATGTCAATTTCGGCTCATTCTGCGTGCTATCATGTGAATTTTGCCTCATTCTGCGTGCTATAATGTCAATTTCGGCTCATTCTGCGTGCTATCATGTGAATTTTGCCTCATTCTGCGTGCTATCATGTCATTTTTGCCTCATACAGTGTGCTATAATGTGATTTTTCCCTCATTCTGCATGCTATCATGTGAATTTTGCCTCATTCTGCGTGCTATAATGTCAATTTCGGCTCATTCAGTGTGCTATCATGTGAATTTTGCCTCATTCTGCGTGCTGTAATGTCAATTTCGGCTCATTCTGCGTGCTATCATGTGAATTTTGCCTCATTCTGCGTGCTATCATGTAATTTTTGCCTCATACAGTGTGCTATAATGTGATTTTTCCCTCATTCTGCGTGCTATCATGTGAATTTTGCCTCATTCTGCGTGCTATAATGTGAATTTTCCCTCATTCTGCGTGCTATCATGTGAATTTTGCCTCATTCTGCGTGCTATAATGTCAATTTCGGCTCATTCTGCGTGCTATAACGTCATTTTTGCCTCATACAGTGTGCTATAATGTGATTTTTCCCTCATTCTGCGTGCTATCATGTGAATTTTCCCTCATTCTGCGTGCTATGATGTGAATTTTGGCTCATTCTGCGTGCTATGATGTGAATTTTGGCTCATTCTGCATGCTATGATGTGAATGTCGGCTCATACAGTGTGCTATAATGTGAATTTCAGCTCATTCAGTGTGCTACAATGTGAATTTCGGCTCATTCACTGTGCTATAATGTGAATTTCAGATCATACTGTGTGCTACATTGTGAATTTCAGCTCATACAGTGTGCTATAATGTGAATTTCGGCTCATTCTGTGTGCTGTAGAAACAGAATTTGTCAGCAGATAAGAACCACTTGGCCCATCTAGTCTGCCCCTTTTTTTTTTTACATTATTTTTATCTCTAACCTTATCTGACCTTTATTTCTTTGTAAGAATATCCTTATGTCTATCCCATGCATGTTTAAATTGCCCTACTGTCTTAGCCTCTACCACCTCTGATGGAAGGAATGGTAATTCGCCAGTCTGTATCACCAGTGCGCAGGGTTCTCTCCACTAACTGGCAACATTTTATTAGTAATGGCAACAATAGGAAATTTTAGAAGCGAACGGGAAGGGCATTACTAAGTGGGAGGGGCTATGATTAGGGGGAGGGGTCATAATTCTTAAACCGCCCCCCCTAAAAGTTAAGTCTAGATCCGCCACAGCCTGATGCGGAGTGAATGCTGTGGAAGTCAACTCCTGGTCGACACGGGGCCCTGTCACAAAGGATCGTATGCAGGAAGCTAAGTGATATTTTATTTCTATGCTTTAAGCTTGTTTACATTACATGCACATGAGGAAGTGTTTATATTCGGAAAGGCATCCGACAGAATTAACCTAAAGTGTGTAAGGTTTGTTCCTTCTGTTGATTCTTCTTTATAACATTGCGGCGGCTGCTGTACGTATACAGGAGGTGTGGCCGGGGAAATGCTGAGGCTGACTCCGAGAGATACTGGAGTTTTTCCCTGGGACGGTGTACCACTGTTTGGGGATTCCTCAGTTCAGTCAATCCCGGGGGATACTGCTGGTGATTCTAACTTTGTGAGTTAGTATCCTTCACAACGGTTGGTGACGCATTCTTTTGTGGGATGTAGTCGTTTTAACCGGTGCGATACCGTTCTTTTTCCTTTTCTGTGCTGACAGTGGAAGGTGAAAAAGGTAAGAGTTCTGCAGCCTTGTTCGGTTCGCAGAAGTGGATGTCGTCTGTTTCTACCACATCACATGTCGAGGAGTCTACCTGGCTGGAGGCCACCCTGGTGGGAACTCGTCTACTACTTTTCAGTCAGTCCGAGAATAGACTAGGACCTGTGAGTTAATTATAGAATCCTAAGGGGGACTTTCTGGCGTTACAGATATTTCCCCTCACTGATTTTTCTAATAGATCTTGCCGTTCCCCTCTGGAAGGGGAGGTGGTACGCGACGCCATACCAGATGTGCGTAAGGTTCAGGGCATTGTCCTGCTGTCCCTGGTTTAAAAAAAAAAAAGAAGACAAACAACGATTTCTCCTTACGAAGTTGAACTACAGGATGGAACCTCTCAGAACAGGGAGCTCCAGCACGTCAAGATAGTAAGGGGTTTAAAGGTGTTTTTTCCGCATTCAGCTTACCTGGGTGGATATCCAGGAATGTCTTTGCCATTTCACCGGAGTGATGGCAGTAGGATGGTATTTTTCCATAGTAAGAGCCATCGTTATTCTGTACGGGGGCACTCTCCTGATTAAGGCGAGGTCAAGTCACAAGTGGTGCAAATCGTCGTTTTCTCTCTGACTGTTCTTCAACACAGGGGAGGCCTGTTAATCCCAACGACGCAGACGTCGGAGGTGGGTATCAGAGTAGATACGGAACGGTTGAAGTTCTGTGTGTTCCTGTGGAAAGAGGTCTGATGGTCCGGAGTCGGATCAGTTTTGCAGTGACAATCCATCAATATGTTCCGTTGATGAAGAAGATGGGTGCGGCCTAAGACGATTTGACAGCAGTCGTGTAGGTAAGCCGCTAGGGCGGAACAAGGAGCAAAGCGGCAATGGCTGAAGCCGAAAAAGGTTTTCCGCTGGCTGAAAAGACTGGTAAACGCTATATTAGCAGCCTTCGTTCCGGATGTGAACGACAGAGAAATGGATTCCTCTGCAGACGCGATCTCCATCCAGGAGAAATACAGTCGTCATCGAGAAGTTTTCACTGAAGTGAGAAGTCTTTGAGGAGGGCCTCAAGTCGACATGCTGGCGTCTCGCCTCAACGAGAGATCTCAGGGATATTGTTCTGGGTCAGGGGACACTCAAGCTATAGCAGTGGACGTCCTCGGGACTTCTTGAGTGTTTTCAGTCGGTCTATGTGTCCCCTCTGTTTTCACTCTTCGGAAGGTGATAAACGTGGGAAGAACAAAGGTTCAGGCGATCCTCATTGTTCCGGTCTGACCAAGGAAGGCTTGGTATCTGGTTCTTCAAGGTTTACTCATAGAAGACCCATGGCCTCTTCCTCTATGTGAGGAACTGTTACAACAAGATCCGGGCGTGTATCAATACTTACCGCGGATGCCTTTGACGGCGTGGCGGTTGAACACCATATCCTGATCAGAAAGGCTATTCCCAGTGAAGTAATTTCCACACTTCTTCAGGCTAGAAAAGAAGTAACGGCAGAGCCTTACCACCGTGTTTGGAGACAATATGTGTCTTGGTGTGAATCCAAGAAGCCTACTACGGAAGATTTTTGGATGGGTTGTTCTTCTCCATTCTTTGCAAGCAGGTGTGGGTGCAGGCCTAAACTTAAGCTCCATTTAACTGCGGTTTTGGCCTTATACACTTTCTTTCAAGAAAGAATTGGCAACCTTTCCGGAAGTTCGGACCTTCGTGAAAGGAGTACCGCGCATCCATCCTACATTTGTGCCCCCGTTGGCACTGTGGGACCTTGACGTGGTGTTGCGTTTTCTTGTGTCACACTGTTTGGAATCTTTGTGTAAGGTTGGGTTAAAATTCTCTTTTGGAAAGTGGTCATGCTATTGGCTTTGACGTCCGCAAGGCGGGTGTCTGAAGTAGGGGCTTTGTCTCACAAGAGCCCTGTTTGATCTTCCATGTGGTAGAGAGGATTTGAGAACTCGACTAATAGTTCTCCCAAATGTGGTTTCTGGGTTTCGCAGAAATCAGCCTATTTTTGATGCCGGTGGTTACTTAAGCTGATTCAAGGTCTCTTGATGTAGTCAGAGCTTTGAATATTATGTCGCCAATTTGGCTCAGATTGCAGAAACAGAGGCTCTGTTTGTCCGGTATGCTCCCAGCGTGATTGGGGCGCCTGCCTCTCTGCAGTAGGCTACACGCTAGAGCTGTGATCCGATTCGGCGTGCTTGTTCTACGGCTGGATTGCCGTTACCTAATTTAGTGGTGACCCATTCTACTAGGTAGGTGGGCTTTTTCTTGGGCGGATGACCGAGGAGTCTCGGCGATTCAACTTTGCCGAGCGGATACTTGGTCGGGTTCAAACACTTTGCTAAGCTCTACAAGTTTGATACCCTGGCTGAGGGGGACCTCATGTTGCTCAATCGGTGCTGCAGAGTCGTCCGCACTCTCCCGCCCGGTCTGGAGCTTTGGTATAAACCCCATGGTCCATACGGAGTCCCCAGCATCCTCTAGGATGTATGAGAAAATAGGATTTTAATACCTACCGGTAAATCCTTTTCTCTTAGTCCGTAGAGGATGCTGGGCGCCCGTCCCAGTGCGTACTGTGTCTGCAGTATTTGGTGGGTTCACTACGATATGCCGGCGGCCGGGCTCCCGGCGACCAGCATACCGGCGCCAGGAGCCCTACCGCCGGCTTACCAATAGTGTGGCGAGCGCAAATGAGCCCCTTGCGGGCTCACTGCGCTCGCCATGCTACGGGCACGGTGGTGCGCTAAGCGCGCCACACTATTTTATTCTCCCTCCAGGGGGGTCGTGGACCCCCACGAGGGAGAATAAGTGTCGGTATGCCGGCTGTCGGGCACCCGGCGCCGGTATGCTGGTCGCCGGGAGCCCGTCCGCCGGCATACTGAAGACCACCTGTAATTGGTTATGGTTACACTCTGGTAGTGTTTCTTTCTGTCAGCTTGTTGCTGACGTTGTTCATGCCATGGCATGCGGTGTTTTCTTATTGATTGTGTTGACACACAGGTTGTGTTACATATTCTCTCAGCATGTGGCTGTATATTTTTCATACCGTGGGCTGGTATTCTATTGAATGCCACGTTTTGCAGTATGTTCGTGGTGTGAGCTGGTATGACACTCACCGTCTTTAAATAATAAATTCTTTCCTCTAAATGTCCGTCTCTCCTGGGCACATTTTCTATAACTGAGGTCTGGGGGAGGGGCATAGAGGGAGGAGCCAGTTCACACCCAGTCAAAGTCTTTTTAGTGTGCCCAGGCTCCTGCGGGTCCCGTCTATACCCCATGGTCCTTACGGAGTCCCCAGCATCCTCTACGGACTAAGAGAAAAGGATTTACCGGTAGGTATTAAAATCCTATTTTTTTATTTTTGTAAGCGGTGCTACTGTACAGGGGGCACAAATGGGGGCACAACTCTACAGGGGGCGTAACTGACCATGCCCCTGTATGAAGCCACGCCCCTACTTTTCACCCGGGGCGCTACAAGGGCTAGAACCAGCCATGGATATAGCTAAAGAATAAATGTTAAAAAATAATTTTTATTTTATATATATATATATATATATATATATATATATATATATATATATATATATAAATAAATGAAATAGGACCCCCACCTAATTAGGTTAAAAAGCAAAAATATTAAAAGATAGACAATAGATAGGAAATGAAAGATAATAAAATATCACGCTGGGATGCCGAATGCTGCTCCTGCTGTGGCTTAATTACTGATTCAAATATCAATAAATCATAAATATATCTACTGTGACTTAAGTCTATGTTATATCGTAACCAATAGCTATATTATCAACCTGGGTATTCTGATATGTAATTAGCTCAAATGAGCAAGAATCACTTCCCTTTTATAGGCCCTACACACTGGCCGACAATCCTCAAAGATATGAACGATCTCGTTCATTATTGAACAAGATACCGTTCATATCTTTGAGTGTGGAGGCTCCATCGATGAACGATGCGCTGCCCCGCGCTCGTTCATCGCTGGTGCCCCGTCGGCTGTGCATGCAGGCCAATATGGACGATCTCATCCATATTTGCCTGCACTTGTATGGAGCCGTGTGACGGGGAGAGTGAAGAAACTCCCCCAGTCACATGCCCCCCTGCCGCCGGGTCGCCCTGTCAGCCGTATCCGCCGTCGGGCAGCTCGGCGGCGGATCTTTATATGTGTAGGGCCCATTAGTCTGAGAGTGATTAATTTTATAATTAGAGAATGACTGATCAAGGGTTCTTGGTCATTAACATTGATCTTAACCTGTCAATTAGTGTGGGAAAAAGGTCTTATGAAAAATTATTGTTTTATATCTGCATCCAGATTGTACTAATACCTCCGGAATGTATTTGTTTACACTGAGGAGATGCCTATAATAACCCTCCAAAGTGTCCAATATTTAATTGAAAACCACTATCCAATTATACAGCTAGTTAAACAACTCGAATTCTGTTGTTATATCCGTTACAAGAGCCCTGCAGTCTATGGGGGTAATTCCAAGTTGATCGCAGCAGGAATTTTTTTAGCAGTTGGTCAAAACCATGTGCACTGCAGGGGAGGCAGATATAACATGTGCAGAGAGAGTTAGATTTGGGTGGGTTATTTTGTTTCTGTGCATGGTAAATACTGGCTGCTTTATTTTTACACTGCAATTTAGATTGCAGATTGAACACACCACACCCAAATCTAACTCTCTCTGCACATGTTATATCTGCCTCCCCTGCAGTGCACATGATTTTGCCCAACTGCTAAAAAATTTCCTGCTGCGATCAACTTGGAATTACCCCCTATGTCTTTACACAGGCTGAAGTTGTACAAATGTATCCATAATGTGTCTATTATTAGTTACGAAATGTTACATGCTCTAAGGATGAAACCCTGTGAAGATAGTCTAACAATTTGTCTTATCACAAACACCTTGTGTGCTGCTGATATATAGGGTTAGATATTAATTCAGTGATTAGTACACATATAATCTTATTTAGTATTGATTGTCCTTAGGGTATAAAGCAGGCATGTCCAAACTGCGGCCCTCCAGCTGTTGAGAAACTACACATCCCAGCATGCCCTGACACAGCTTCAGCATTCTCTGACAGCAAAACTGTGTCAGGGCATGCTGGGATATGTAGTTTCACAACAGCTGGAGGGACGCAATTTGGACATGCCTGGTATAAAGGGTTGTATTTATCAACAACTTATCCCTGGATACAAATGTAACCTTATATGTGCTGCTTACTGCTTCAGTATGAACATACTGCCAATAATGTATTACCAGCCCTCACACCATTCCACAGGGCATATGCTGCACTTCAGTTCAGGGAGGAGGTAAGAGGGTCCCCCAGGCCGAAATCGCGATCTGGACGCGGTCCCAGGAGATGGACCGCGCCACTGTCGTGGACACTGTGGCCGTGCAGGGACCCCACTATATCCACCAGGGCAAGGAGCACAGGTTGGATTTACTTAAATCCGTTTATTACAGGCTCCATAGTACCCGGTGGTGAAGTCCAGCAGAGGGGATAAGGCACTGACCTGTAGCCCCTCCCCCAGCTCCAGGCGCCATCTACAGCAGATGTTCCCACCCTGGAGCTGCATCTCTCTCTCTCCCTCACTCCCTGTCAGCGTTTGGGCGCCATTACACAGAGCTGCGCTGATTCTGGGACTGCTGGGCAGTAGCGGATCTTGCTACGGGCAAGCAGGACTTTTGCCCGGGGCGCCGCCTTCCGGAGGGCGCTGCACCATGGCAAGATCCGCCACTGCTGTGCCCTCCGCTGCCCGCTGTGTCCCCCGTCTGTGCCTCCTGTGAAGGGAACTAGACGCGTAGCGTCTAGTTTCCCTTCGTGGAGAGTACCTTTGCTGAACGGTGCGCGATGACGTCATCGCGCACCGCTCAGCATTCAAGCAGCGCTACTAATGTACAGGGGTAGTAACTGACCATGCCCCCTGTATTAAGCCACGCCTCGTTTCCTGCCCGGGGCGCAGAGCGGGCTTGAACCGGCCCTGCTGCTGGGTACTGTCTCCCCTGTAAAGCCGCCTGCCTCATCAGCGCTGTGTATTTACAGGACACTTAAGTATTCTACATGTCGTTTAGACAGTGTTAGTTAAGAACAAGTGCATAATTACAGGAATATTTAGTACAAGTATTCTGTGATATACATCCAGTGTTTACTGTGCATTGTTATATCTGTATACATACATAGTTTTATGTAGTATTACATGTGACTGTTTGTGCCTATAGCTGTTGTGTAGTTTCCATCTTGCTATCACTATATTCTGTACCCTGAGGGGAATAGGTGCATCAGGGTCCTATATATATATATATATATATATATATATATATATAGTGTTTCACAGGATAAACAGTTTTTGTCTTTTTCTCTGTGTATTTCAGTCACCATATACCACTTAAATCCTCTGATTGTGTTCTGCATTTGCAGTCACACTCCACAGAGGTTTTTTGTCAGGTACTGTGTCTGGCTATATTGTACTGTTATCCCCTGAGGCTACGTTTCCATATAATGTCTGCTACACAGGGTGGGAGATCTGTGGCTGACCCTGCATCATCATGCAAAAATTAACCAGGCGCTAATATACCACAACCCAACTAAATGGTTGTGTTAATACAATGTTTAATATCAATATTTAAACCAATACAATATATGTTCAAGCTGCAAGAAAAAATTGACTTGGGGTAAATCAAGTCAAACAGAGAGAAACCGGCACTTTAGGGTCCCTGGTAACTTGGAAACAACAGACACATAGATTCCTGCGCTAATTAACTCTACAGAATGATATGGCTCAGAGTTTGCTTGACTCAATAAAAACAAAACAAAAAGGATAATTAAATATACTTTATATGATTCTTTTTTATTTTTATCACACATACATACATGTATGTTTATAAATTAATTTAAGAATAAATTGATTAGACCGGTCTAAATAAAACATAAATCAAAAAAGCAAAAATCAGAACATAGTAATAAGCTAATAATAAGCTAAAGGAGGTGGATCATAAGTAAACTCCTGTGCACAGAAAAATCAATAAAAATACTAAAAATAAGTCCTTTGTATAGGATCGTGCTAATAGTTTGACCAGCTATAAATTGCAACAGTGTCTCGTTATGTTTTGTAGTGTTAGACACTCTTCATCAAATTGCCACTCAGCCAAAAAGTGCAACAGGTAAGTGTGACAAACGCTCCACAACGGAACTTTACATATGGTTCGCACCTGAAGCTGTCATGCGGAACAGGAAAATAATGTGAGACGGTCTCGGGCTGCGGGAAGGCGCTTCGCTGGCGCCTGGTATGTTATTATTAATTACCCCGACTTCCAGGCTCTGTGAGTCCGCGTCTTCGGGTGCCGTATGCAGACACCTGCGTCCCGTTAATAGGCACACCTTCACCGTTGATTCTCCTGATAATGCCTCTGGAGCCCGGCTTCCAGGCTCTGTGAGTCTCCGGGTGCCGTATGCAGACACCTGCGTTTTAGTGTTACTCACACGTTCACCATCAATTCTCCAGATAATGTCACTGGAAAAGATATGTTGTAAAAGTGCAATATAGCTGGTGCACAAAGGTCCAAATAGGCTGCTCCTCTGACGCGTTTCGCTCCTCTTATGGGGGCTTCCTCATAGCGTCAGAGGAGCAGCCTATTTGGACCTTTGTGCACCAGCTATATTGCACTTTTACAACATATCTTTTCCAGTGACATTATCTGGAGAATTGATGGTGAACGTGTGAGTAACACTAAAACGCAGGTGTCTGCATACGGCACCCGGAGACTCACAGAGCCTGGAAGCCGGGCTCCAGAGGCATTATCAGGAGAATCAACGGTGAAGGTGTGCCTATTAACGGGACGCAGGTGTCTGCATACGGCACCCGAAGACGCGGACTCACAGAGCCTGGAAGTCGGGGTAATTAATAATAACATACCAGGCGCCAGCGAAGCGCCTTCCCGCAGCCCGAGACCGTCTCACATTATTTTCCTGTTCCGCATGACAGCTTCAGGTGCGAACCATATGTAAAGTTCCGTTGTGGAGCGTTTGTCACACTTACCTGTTGCACTTTTTGGCTGAGTGGCAATTTGATGAAGAGTGTCTAACACTACAAAACATAACGAGACACTGTTGCAATTTATAGCTGGTCAAACTATTAGCACGATCCTATACAAAGGACTTATTTTTAGTATTTTTATTGATTTTTCTGTGCACAGGAGTTTACTTATGATCCACCTCCTTTAGCTTATTATTAGCTTATTACTATGTTCTGATTTTTGCTTTTTTGATTTATGTTTTATTTAGACCGGTCTAATCAATTTATTCTTAAATTAATTTATAAACATACATGTATGTATGTGTGATAAAAATAAAAAAGAATCATATAAAGTATATTTAATTATCCTTTTTGTTTTGTTTTTATTGAGTCAAGCAAACTCTGAGCCATATCATTCTGTAGAGTTAATTAGCGCAGGAATCTATGTGTCTGTTGATCCTGCATCATGCAGTGCTGACGTCGTGGATTTATCTGAGGAAAGTATTCCAGCTGAGGGTCCAGGTATCAGGGGTTCTGTACCCCTCAGTCAGTCTGCAGCACCTGCCCACCTTGGGCTGCTTTTTCTAATTTACTGACTATGCTAGTAACAAGACATATGCCCCCTGTGAGACCTCCTGTGCCATTACAGCCACATATTGTCCTTGTAGTTGTAGTTAATCCTCCATGGGCGGTTACTCTGTCAACTCAGTTATAGCAATTAAATCAGTCTTTGGTTAAACAAAAGCCTAACCCTCGCCCTCCTAGGACCAAAGGGTCATCTAAGCGGGCCATTTCTTCCTCACAATCCACTCATGTTTCGGATACTTCATCCGATGAAGATGGGGTATATACTGACCCATCAGACACTGATGCAGATGCTTCTGATGAGGAATCTAAAACGCAGGTTGATGTTTCTGACCTATTGGAGGCTATCAAACTGATTCTTCAGATTGAGGATGAAACTGACCCTCCAGATATGTCTAAGAAACCTGATAAATTCAAGCGTCAGAAGGTTACTAAATTAGTTTTACCACATTCTGACCAGTTAGTTGACATACATCAGGAATCCTGGGAGTCTCCAGGAAAGAAGTTCTCCCTGTCTAAAAAGATGCTAGCTCGTTATCCCCTCTCTGCAGAGTTAAGTAAGAATTGGGAAACACCACCGCCGGTGGACTCACATGTAACTCGTCTTGTGGTGTCTTCTACTCTGCCTGTCACTACCATCACCTCTCTGAAGGAACCGACGGATAAGCGCATGGAGGGTTGCTTGAAGTCTATTTACGCTCTTGCGGGTGCTTTACATAGACCCGCTATTGCAGCTTCTTGGGCTGCAAAAGGTATTGAAACCTGGGTTCAAGCTGTTGAGGCAGAGCTACCTCTGAAGTTTTATGATAATGCCAGCCAGTGTCTTTCATATATTGCCACAGCCTCTCATTACATTCAGGAGGCGGCCTCTGATGCCGGTGTTCTGGTGGCCAAAGCGTCTACTATGTCCATTCTGGCTCACCAGATTCTGTGATTGCGGTCCTGGTCGGTAGACCTGGACTCTAAGAAGAAATTGGAGGCGATCCCTTTTAAGGGAGACATCCTGTTTGGGGGAGATTTGAACAAGATTGTTGCTGACTTAGCGTCTGCTAAAACTGCATGTCTACCAAGCACTAATCCTTCGGGTCCGAAGGCTAAATGTATCTCTTTTCGTTCCTTTAGACCTCCAAGTAAAGCAAAGGGTAAATCGTACCCAAAACAGGCTCGCACTTTCAAAACCTCTAAGCCTAAGGGTGCATACACACGGTGAGATTCGGACTTATCCGATTCTCACCGTGCGACAGGGGGCCGGGTCGGCACTTAGCCAGTATCGCAAGCACATAATAACTGTGCTTGCGATGCTGGCTATGTGCGATTTCAATCCTGACTATCTCTTCTATAGAGATAGTCAGGATTGACTTGCCTGCACAGCCTATTTTTTCTTCCGATGCCGACCGCGCGGGGCCGCGCATCGGCATCGGATCGGGATCGCAAGGTGACTGTCACCTTGCGATCTGCACTATATTTTCTTCCGATTCTGACTATATAGTCAGAATCGGAAGAAAATATCTTACCGTGTGTACACACCTTAAGCCTAAACGTTCTTGGGCTGCCCGTCAGCCTGCTTCCAAACCAGACAAGCCTGCTGCATTCTGGAAAAAGAGATGATGGAGAAGGGATTTCCGCACCAGATCTTATATGAGTTAGAGAAAAATATATATTGATCTATTGGATGAACTCCGGGTAATTAAACATACTATATGTATTCCATTGATAGTACATCAAACCATAGATCAAGTGCAACCCTCCAATATACTGCAGAATATGGAGAAAAGAGGAAAAGAATTGGATTTTAGTGGGTGCACATTTTTTCAATTATTAAAATAAAAAATAACCTTATATCATTAAAATTTCTCAGCAATTCACATACTCTAAGCCTGTCTGGCTGATATGATATATTCTATATTTACAAAATAACCCACTCAGGGGCTAACTAGAGTGAAATATCAGTTAAGTGTGAAAAGTGTAGTGTAAGGTGAATAAAAGGAATAAAAAGGTGAATAAAAAGAAAAAATATTTAAAAATAATTGATGCGTCCTGTCTTTATTATGTAATTATTATGTTAACACATATGTATTGTAACTGATCAGTTCAGTTTTCATAAGCTTGATCAGATCTAGTATTACATTCACCACTGTAGTAGTATATCTTAGCTACAAAATGGTTACACTTTTAAAGAAGGGGAAGAGATACATTTAGAAAGGTTTCTAGTCAGCCAGATGTATCTTTATTAGCTGCTCATATAGACTAAGGTTTCCCTGACTTGTGCATAGTGGGATTTTATACAATAGCCATTGTTCATCAAATAATCATAATATCAGCCTGCCTGTTTGGAATATATCTATACAGATATTGTGGTTTGTGATACACACATAAAAACTATTCCCAGATAATATGATTTGCTTTTATTTAATCATATGCAATAACTTTAGTGTGCAGTGATCTGGATGCATGTAAATGAATATATGTGCACCTTCTAATCATGGGAACTGAGTCTTTATTATATTCAGATGTCCCCTATTCACAAACAATATTTATTCAATATCTATTTTGATGCACATGTTTGTATCCATCATATCGTGATTGTATTATTCATGGGAGCTTAAAATGTCTCATGAATTGGCAGGCTTATGATTAATTAATTAAAGATCAGTGTCTTATCAACATCTCACAATATTTGTTTCATATGCAAAAATCCTTTGTTGTACTGTCACAAAATGCTAAGGCATCCCATAATGTGCATAAATTGGCGAGCCTCTGTGTCCTTCTGTTTAATAAGCTATGCGCTGTAACAGTGCTTATTTAATAATAATTAAATCATTATATGCATAAAATAATCGATGCTTATCCCCACATAATATTCCTGCAGACAGGGTGAGCGTCCCCTCCCTGTATCAGGCAATAATACGTTTTTTGGACAAGATTCAGTCTCTACTGCCCGCTGGTGTCTTTTCTGCTATGGCTGTATCTCCTATAAGCAGCACCACGAGAGCTTGTAGTGCACTCAATTACAAAGGCTCCTTCCCCTATTTACATAACAGCTACTAGTACATTACATGCATTACACATTTTTAGTGTATTGTTTTACAGGACGCATCATTTGCCGATGCGCATTTCACTTTTTATAAGCTTCCTCAGGGCTCATAGTGCTGCCGGCTGCCGCCCGCCGTCAGTGACGAATATATGGAGCAATCAGATCAATCAGAGAAGGTCTGGAGGAGCAACATCCAATCATTATAGTCTACGGGAGTGCAAATCTCCCGCTCATCAGCCCCGTTTAATGGCCCTCATTCCGAGTTGTTCGCTCGTTCTTTTTCATCGCATCGCAGTGAAAATCCGCTTAGTACGCATGCGCAATGTTCGCACTGCGACTGCGCCAAGTAACTTTACTATGAAGAAAGTATTTTTACTCACGGCTTTTTCTTCGCTCCGGCGATCGTAATGTGATTGACAGGAAATGGGTGTTACTGGGCGGAAACACGGCGTTTCAGGGGCGTGTGGCTGAAAACGCTACCGTTTCCGGAAAAAACGCAGGAGTGGCCGGGGAAACGGTGGGAGTGCCTGGGCGAACGCTGGGTGTGTTTGTGACGTCAACCAGGAACGACAAGCACTGAAATGATCGCACAGGCAGAGTAAGTCTGGAGCTACTCTGAAACTGCTAAGTAGTTAGTAATCGCAATATTGCGAATACATCGGTCGCAATTTTAAGAAGCTAAGATTCACTCCCAGTAGGCGGTGGCTTAGCGTGTGTAACTCTGCTAAATTCGCCTTGCGACCGATCAACTCGGAATGAGGGCCAATATACGGAGCTCTGTGTCCGCGCGTCTGTACCCGCTGTCAATTAAGGACAGCGCATGTCCATTACTGCTATCAGTGAATGGTCTGATTTGTCTGGAACCTGCATAGGTTCCATACTTATAGCATACCCTCCAACATTTTCTACATAAAAATCGGTACAAATTAGAAAAAGGGGCGTTGCCACGGGAAAGGGTGCGTGGCTACGGGGAAAGGAGTGTGGCCACGCCCCTTTTCCTATACTTTCAATGGAAGCTAGGAGAGCCAAAAATCGGTACAGACCATAAAAAAATGTACTGTACCTATTAAAAAGGTACAGTTGGAGGGTATGTTATAGTATAGAATGTCCCCCTATCATTAATATATCCATGGGGTAATAATACATTGCAAATATCATATATAGGTGTAACATATCCATTTCTTGTTACATTATTACAGTCCCGTCCTCCCTACATTAGGGCTCTGCCGTATAAAGTAATTAATTATATGTAATCCACCTCTCTCACTAATAATCCTATTTCATGTTTGTTAAAAATGAAAAGTAATTTTATAGTCTTTCCTGCTGCTGCTATTTATACCGTTCTAAGTGGTAATTTTAGATTTATACGAATTAAATAAATTGTTTTGAAATGTGCATCCTGTTTTGTTATTACATTTATGATAATTGTGTGTATATAAATAAATGAAATAAACAAACTATGTTTATCTATTATTTAATTTAATCTCTAAGATTATTTTAGTCATATAAATTATTCTCAATAGTGAAGTATGAAAACTGAACAGATCAGTTACAATACATATGTGTTAACATAATAATTACATAATAAAGACAGGCGCATCAAATATTTTTTAATATTTTTTCTTTTTATTCACAGAACACATCTTTTTATTTACCTTACACTACACTTTTCACACTTAACTGATATTTCACTCTAGTTAGCCCCTGAGTGGGTTATTTTGTAAATATAGCCAGACAGGCTTGGAGCATAGGTGTGCACAGGCACCCTCTAATGTCCGGCACCCCGATCTCACATGGCTGATGCAGTGATCACTGAGCAGGCTGACTACTGTCCCCTCTGCGCTGCACCCTGTCAGGACAGGATAAGATGCTTCCTTTCTCGCCCACGAGTGTCGATACACTCGGCGATGCAAGTACTAGGCCTCATGGTATCGGCTTTCAACATGGTAGAATACGCTCAATTTCACTCTCGCCCTCTGCAGAAGCTAATCCTTGCCAAGTGGGATGGCCTGCCTCACCGGATCAGATCTCACATGATCTCCTTGACTCCGGAGGTTCATCTGTCATTGACCTGGTGGCTACAGGACCAACAATTGAGCAGGGGTCGTACCTTCTGGATCTCCAACTGGGTCCTCCTAACAACGGATGCCAGTCTGCGGGGTTGGGGTGCGGTGTTGGAGCAACACTCTCTTCAGGGTCGGTGGACCAGGGAGGAGTCTCCTCCCGATAAATATTCTGGAGTTGCGGGCAGTGTTCAATGCTCTGAAACTTGCCCTGCCTCTGGTACAGAACAGGCCTGTTCAAGTACAGTCGGACAATGCCACCACGGTGGCGTACATAAATCATCAAGGCGGGATGCGAAGCTGCATGGCAATGTTGGAAGTGTCAAAGATTCTTCAATGGGCGGAACGCCATCTGCCAGCCATATCGTCAGTGTTCATTCCGGGGGTCCTCAAATGGGAAGCGGACTTTCTCAGTCGTCAGGACATACACGCCGGAGAGTGGAGCCTTCATCCAGAAGTCTTTCAACTCCTAGTGGACAAGTGGGGCCTACCAGATGTAGACCTGATGGCATCTCGACACAATCACAAGGTTCCGGTCTTCGGAGCAAGGACAAGGGATCCTCAAGCAGCGTTCGTGGACGCTCTGGCAATTCCATGGAACTTTTGGCTGCCGTGCGTGTTCCCTCCGGTGTCACTCCTGCCCAGAGTAATAAGGAAGTTCAAGCAAGAAGGAGGAATACTACTTCTAATCGCTTCAGCGTGGGGCCAGACAGCATTGGCTCTCAGACATGCAGGGTTTCTCAATAGAGCGTCCTCTTCTGCTTCCGCAGCACCCAGATCTCCTCATTCAGGGCCCTTGTGCTTACCAGGATCTAGCCCGTCTGGCTTTGACGGCGTGTCTCTTGAAGCTTCACTCCTGAGGGCCAAAGGTTTTTCTGAGGTGGTCATTCAAACTATGTTGAAAACCCATAAACCAGCTGCGGCTCGGATTTATTATAGGGTCTGGAATTCTTACTTCACCTGGTGTGTGGCTAAGAATTATGATGCATTCAAGTTCAGTACTGCCAAACTTTTGGCTTTTCTGCAACAGGGCCTGGACTTAGGCCTTCATCTGTCCTTCACTCAGGCTGTTTTACGAATTCAACCTCCCTATGTCCCTCCTGTAGCTCCATGGGATTTGTCTGTTATTCTCCATTTGAACCTCTTGAGTCTGTTGACCTTAAATGGCTTACGCTTAAGGTCTTATTTTTGCTGGCTATTGCCTCTGCTCGACGGGTTTCAGACTCGGGTGCCTTGTCATGTCGGCCACCCTTTCTGATTTTTCACTGTGACCGTGCGGTTCTTAGAACTCGCCCTGGTTATCTACCTAAGGTGGTGTCGTCTTTCCACCTTAACCAAGAGATTGTGGTTCCGGCCTTTATCTCTCCTGGTTTGTCCTCCAAAGAGCAGTTTTTGGATGTGGGACAGGCTCTCCATATCTATGTGAAGAGAACCGCCTCCCTTAAGAGATCTGACTCTCTCTTTGTCCTTTTTGGTTTTCACAAACGTGGCTGGCCTGCGAATAAGCAAACTTTGGGCAGATGGATTAGAATAGTGATTGCACAAGCTTATGCGCAGACTGGACTTCCAGCTCCTGCTGCTATCAAGGCCCAGTCGGTCTGTTGGACCTTCTGAGCGGGCCGCCGTGGCGCATCCCTAGAACAATTGTGCAAGGCAGCTACATGGTCCTCAGTGAACACGTTCATCAGGTTCTGTGCCTTTGATACTTCCACCTCCCAGGATGCTTCCTTTGGATGCCGGGTTCTTGTGCCCGCTACAGTGCATCCCCTCCAATGAAGAACTTCTTTAGGACATCCCCGATGTTATTCCCTGTGGAATACCAGTGTACTCCACTGCAGAAAAGGAGATTTATGGTAAGACTTACCATTGTTAAATCTCTTTCTACGAGGTACACTGGATTTCACAGGGCGTCCACCCTGACGCACTTAGCTTCTTTGGGCTTGTATGGCATTAGCCGCTGGTACCTTCTCCTGTCATGAGAATGTGGTTCTATGTGGCTAACTACTATCGTCTCTTTTACTTGCTACTGCATTGGACTGGTTAACAAAACTGAGATCCAGTGCCTGGAGGCGGGGATATAGAGGAGGCGGTACAGTGCATCCTGGGAACAGTCAAAGCTTTAGCCTGTTGGTGCCTCAGATCAAGATCCAACTCTACACCCTGATGTTATTTCCTGTGGAATCCAGTGTATCTCGCAGAAATATTTAACAATGGTAAGACTTACCATAAACATCCATCTATAAAAGATTGTCTATAGTATAGGCTGTAGCAAACGTGTGAGTGTGTGTGTGTGTGTGTGTGTGTGTGTGTGTGTGTGTGTGTGTGTGTGTATATATATATATATAGCAAATACCACTAACCCATCACAAAATCTCCTGGACCATATGGACTAGGAACTTGAAATTTGGACAGTAGCTTGCTTTTGTGACATAGGCACCTACTAAGAAGGGATTTTTCAAAATTCCACCCACAAAGGGGTTAAAAGGGGTGAGAAGATTATTGGGAATTCCCTCACAGAGGAGAGTTAAGACAGCCCACCCAGCCGGGGCTATGAAGAATGCATGGTGCCGGCAATACCAAGTGGCAGAGGGGGGAGAGAACACAATGTTCTGTTCCTGGACTTCTTTGCCAGTGGAGTTGCAGAGCAGTCCATTATTCAAATAGGGGAGCCACATCAACTGCCACCCCAATACACTGTCAAACATCGCTGGGTGTGGCTCCCCTATTTAAATAATAGACTGCTCTGCAACCGCCACTGGCAAGGATGTCCAGCTTTATGGTTCAGGAGATTTTGTGATGAGTCAGTGGTATTTGCTACATATGTGTGTGTATATTTCCAGTCAGGAGAGGATAGTGTCTCAATTATCGGAGGTTGCCCTGTCACTTGAACTAAACATTGCAAAACCTCTCAGAGAGCAATAGGAGGAAAGAGATAATGCATGATAGCAACTGCTTATATGCTGTGTAAAGGGTACCGACAGCTCTCCCAGTGACCTGAAGTGTTGTGCAAAAATATGTACCTTTTTACCTCAAAGGAAGAGTCCTGAGGAGAGTAAGAAACTAAACAAGGAGACCTAGGGCCCTTTTGAATACAGTCAGCCTATCCCTGCAGCAGCATTTCTAGAGAGGAGGGGACGCATGTGCAGACTCCATGTGTGGGCCCCCTCCTCTCCTGTAACTGTCACCGCCGTTGTTAACGCTCTCAGCGCTGAGACTCTGGCACAGTGCCAGAGTCTACAACGCATGCGCAGGACTCCAAAAATGGCCACCGCACCATTTTTTCTGAGTCCTGCGCATACGCTGTAGACTCTGGCACTGTGCCAGAGTCTCTAGCACTCGGTGCGCTAGCAGTGGCTGTGACTGCTATGGGAGAGGAGGGGGCCCACACACAGTCACAAATGGACGCTGGAAAGGTAAGTATAGACGAAATGGGTGCAGTGTGTGCGGTGTGGGCCCCCTCAGGACCCAGGGGCCTGTGTGCACCACACACACTGCACCCATTATAGATATGCCAGTGTATCCCTGCAAACTTTACATATTTATCATACAGCATCAGAGGCAGGATGGGGCAGAGAAGGAGGCAGATTATTCTCTTCAGCGCCAGCCTTTTGAGGTGGTCTAAAAGCTTTAACTGTTTGGAGCCGGTGCTTTCCTACCATCTACACCCCACTCGCGGTTTTTACCTGTGGATCTTATGATTATCGAAGAAAAAAAGTTAACAAATGTAAGTTTTGCCATAAATCTACTACTACTACTACTACTACTACTAATAATAATAATAATAATAATAATAATGCGCAGTAGACTCTAGCATACCTTTAGATTCTACTAGTGCTCAGTGCTGGTGGTGGTGGCAGCTGGCTAGATCTTGATCCAGCTCTCACAATCCTATTTGACGCTTTCAGGCACAGCTGAACCAATCAGTAAGCCCAGAATTGACGGAGAGTAGGCTTCCCCTTGTTTCGTATTTACCTTTCTTGTTTCCACTTTCCTCTCCGGGAGAAGCCTGGAGAGGAGATTTACGTAGGCATGAGTTGGGACAGGGCCAGACTAGACTAAGCTCACAGAAAATGGTGTGATCCCACATATTTGAATTGGTCGTGGGGCTAAAATTATGTGATTAGCATAGAATTGCTTCATTAGGCCCCTCCTTGGTGATCGCAAATTCCCCTTATTATTCTCCTGATTTTTCCCACTTCACTAGGAAGTGGGCGAGTTGCTGGAGGGGTGCCCACTCTTCATGGGGTGCAGGATATTTCCCACAAAATCAGATGTCTCCTGCAGGAACCAGGAGAGTAAGCAAGTATGCCTTATTTACAGTCTTTGAGAAGCTGGGGAGGTGGGAATTGAACAAGATTAGGACTGTCCCAGAAAGGGACAGTGGGCATGATTCAGATGCGGTCACAAAGCAGCTATTGTATGAATATTGCTCTATGTTTTCATACTGTGCATGTGTGTGAGCTGCAGTGCACATGTGCATCTATTGAATTGCAATGGCGGTGGCAACAAGGAATTATTTGCAAAGTGAGTGACAGGAAGACAGCATTTGAGGGTGGTAACAGGAGTGGGCAGCCAAACGCAGGTTTGTCATGGCCATTCAGACTGCGTTTTATGGGCGTGCATAAATTAGCAGTTACGATCTTACTTGCTACTGGAGAGCTCTCTGTGTCTCGGGTTAGCAGCTCAGCTTGCGCATCTTCAAAGGTACTCAGACTCCGGGTGACGACCCAATTTGCAATAATGGTACCAATGTATCTGCAATGTATGCTGTCAGATGAAAATTACAAGACAGCAGTGGGCGTCCCTTTGCACAGGTTAGCTCATAGTTGCCTACCCTCCTTCATTCTGCAGGAGACTCACTGGAATAGCAGCAATCTCCCTCACTCCCTGAATAGTCCACCAATCTCCCTGATTACACCTTACCCCCATTATGTAGCTGTTACATTCTTGGGGGAAAAAAGAAATCAGAGATAAATACATTCAAATGGGCTCATCAGCACCATTTCCCTTTATTGGTTATAATGCACAATGATCCCTATGGCTACATGCATTTTAAATAAGGTTTCTCGTGGCCACTTACAGTATATGGAAGCTCTTGTAAAACACAATACACAAACAACTCCTGCAAAATATCAGTGTATTTTCTTCAACACATAGATATTACTAAGTTTGGGCCTCATTTACATTTGGATGTAAGTAATTTTCATAACACACCTCTCCGATGTAGCAATACGTTCCCACGCTTTTAGTTGTTACTTTCACAATCTCCCTGAAATGCTTTTTCAAAAGTAGGCAAGTATGGGTTAGCTTCTGCCCATATTAGCGTATAGGGCCTTATTCAGCTTTAACAGTAAAAAATGATATCATCAAACCGTCCTTAGGCGCCCCACAATTTCACAAATGAATTGTATGTTCCGGACCCAGATTGTGTTCCTGATCTTCTTCCAACATGCAACAAATTTAAAGGAAAACACACAATAGTGTAACACCGTTACATCCACCAATTCTTTTATAGAAAAACTACAGATGGGATCTGTACCATGGATTAAGTCTACCCTTTGTAGACAAATGACACATTTACAGAGAAGGATGGATCTCTTCACAGAATTCCCACCTCTTCTGGCACCCGTCTCCACAATATTTGATTGTCATACACAAGATGAAAACAGATATAGTGTGATACTATGCCTTGAGAAAGATACTGCTAAGTATTGAAACGCGTTGGCTGACTTGTTTTGGACGTTTTGGGGAGCCTGGGAAGGATCCATAGACGGACGTTTAAGGTGCTGGGGACGCCTGGTTTATGTTTACAACTGCCTTTTATCTGTTCCTATATGGTGAGAGTCCATTCACTCCTCTGTTTTTAATATTTTTTTAATAAACAGTATTACACTATACTTGTTTTAATTTTTATGATATCCTTCTAACGTGGAGACGTGTACAAGAAAAAGTGGAAATCCTGTGATGAGATTTATCTTCCCCTGTATATGCGTCATTTGTCTACAAAGGGTAGACTTCACATATGGTGAGAGTCCATTTATTCCCTCTGCTTTTTAAGAATTAGATTTCAAACAATATCACACTATATCTGTTTTCATCTTGTGTATGACAATCAAATATTGTGAAAACGGGTGCCAGAAGAGGTGGGAATTCTGTGAAGATATCCATCCTTCTCTGTAAACGTGTCATTTGTCTACAAAGGGTAGACTTAATTCATGGTACGGATCCCATCTGTAGTTTTTCTATAAAAGAATTGGTGGATGTAACGGTGTTACACTATTGTGTGTTTTCCTTTAAATTTGTTGCATGTTGGAAGAAGATCAGGAACACAATCTAGGTCCGGAACATACAATTCATTTGTGAAATTGTGGGGCGCCTAAGGACGGTTTGATGATATAATTTTTTACTGTTTCTGTATGTTTGGATGTGAGGTGACATCTTGTCTATCATTAAATAGTCCAAGTGGGCTGCCTATTAGCGCATGTGGGTATCTTCATCCTATAAAAAAGATTGGCCCTCATTCCGAGTTGTTCACTCGGTATTTTTCATCGCATCGCAGTGAAAATCCGCTTAGTACGCATGCGCAATGTTCGCACTGCGACTGCGCCAAGTAACTTTACTATGAAGAAAGTATTTTTACTCACGGCTTTTTCTTCGCTCCGGCGATCGTAATGTGATTGACAGGAAATGGGTGTTACTGGGCGGAAACACGGCGTTTCAGGGGCGTGTGGCTGAAAACGCTACCGTTTCCGGAAAAAACGCAGGAGTGGCCGGGGAAACGGTGGGAGTGCCTGGGCGAACGCTGGGTGTGTTTGTGACGTCAACCAGGAACGACAAGCACTGAAATGATCGCACAGGCAGAGTAAGTCTGAAGCTACTCTGAAACTGCTAAGTAGTTAGTAATCGCAATATTGCGAATACATCGGTCGCAATTTTAAGAAGCTAAGATTCACTCCCAGTAGGCGGCGGCTTAGCGTGTGTAACTCTGCTAAATTCGCCTTGCGACCGATCAACTCGGAATGAGGGCCATTGTCTTATTCAGCTTTAGTTGCAGTTTTGCTAAAATAGCAAAACTGCAACTGCTATTACTCGCAAGCTGGGGGCAAGGCACGGCCGCCCAGCATGCTAATGGCTACAAGCGATGCAATACAATTACTTCAGTATAAATAGAGTATGGATGCGATCCATACTGAATAAGACCCATTGTCACAATTGCATAAGGCAAAAGATAGCAACAGCAATCACAATAACAACCACATCAAGCCCATTGTGTCCTGGCAGCAGTACAATGTGGCATATTGTGAAGTGCGGGGAATACAACGTACCATAAAATGAACTGGTGGCACTGTGTGGTATAATGTGAACTAAGGCTCTTCTGTGGGGAATAAAATGAACCAGGTCACTATTACTCTATGTTCTCATTTTGCATTGGGGTTTTAGGCTCATTGGTCTGTTTTCATGTAATGAAGGTTAATTTAGGTAAGTATGTTAGTCAAAATACTGCTTAACAGAAAATGTTATTTTTTTTTCTCCTTGGCACCAGTTATTGAAAATGTATTATACTTACAATATATTTATTATGGCCACTTTATGTTTCTAATTGATTATGTCCACCATATATTTATTATAGCCACAATATATGTATCACTAAGAAAGGTAATGGTAGTGGGCTGAAGCAGCGGGCCATACTGTCAGCCTGAGGCAGCATTCTGGTGCTGGCAAACTGGGGTATTTTTACTAAGATTCGTAATTGTCGGAATTTGGTTGAAGTTTAAACACGAATGACATCGGGAGTGATAATTTGCAACTTTTTGTTTTTTTTACACCTCATTTACTATGCTGTCGTATTCTGCATTGTCGTGTTTTCCGATGTCGATGTCATTCGTCATTTCAGCCAGTGTTTTACGGGAGTGATTAGTAAAACACTGCCGAACTTAACACAATGAATCCCGGCCGGATCTGTGATATCCGTGCAGGGCTTCATTGTGTACCTTTAAAAAAAGTGTTTAAAGTGTTAAAAATCAGAAAAAAAAATTGCGTGGGTCCTCCATCCTAAGCCTAACCAGCCTCAGGCTCTTTGAGATGGTCCTGGTTCTAAAAATACAGGGAAAAAATTGACAGGGGTTCCCCTATATTTTAACAACCAGCACCGGGCTCTGCGCCTGGTCCTGGTGCAAAAAATACGGGGGACAAAAGACGTAGGGGTCCCCCGTATTTTTAACACCAGCACCGGGCTCCACTAGTCAGCGAGATAATGCCACAGCCAGGGGACACTTTTATATTGGTCCCTGCGGCCCTGGCATTAAATCCCCAACTAGTCACCCCTGGCCGGGGTACCCTGGAGGAGTGGGGACCCCTTAAATCAAGGGTCCCCCCCTCCAGCCACCCAAGGGCCAGGGGTGAAGCCCGAGGCTGTCCCCCCCATCCAAGGGCGGCGGATGTGGGGCTGATAGCCTTTTGTGTAAAAAAAAGAATATTGTTTTTTGTAGCAGTACTACAAGTCCCAGCAAGCCTCCCCACAAGCTGATACTTGGAGAACCACAAGTACCAGCATGCGGGGGGGGGAAACGGCCCGCTGGTACCTGTAGTTCTACTACAAAAAAATACCCAAATAAAAACTAAACACACACACCTTGATAGTAAAATTTTATTAAACATACATGCACACTTACATTCATACATACTTACCAATGTTGACACGAAGCAGTCGGTCTTCTTCTCCAGTAGAATCCCGGGGTACCTGTAAATAAAAATTATACTCACAAAAAATCCTGTGTAGATCGGTCCACTTCTTTAAGTTTGTAATCCAGGGACTTGGCCGCTATCCATAACAGCAAACGCATTGTCGCCGCCCACTGGGGAGTGTATTTTCACTTTGCAGAAGTGCGAATGCTTGTGCAGCAGAGCGCCTGCAAATTCATTTTGTGCAAAACAAGAGTAGCCCTGTAGTTACTCCTCGTGTGCGTTGATTCTAATGACGGAGGGACTGCTTTTGACGTCACACACTCGCCCAGCCACGCCTGCGTTCTTCCCGACACGCCTGCGTTTTTCTAAGCACTCCCTGAAAACGGTCGGATGATACCCAGAAGTGCCCACTTCATGTCAATCTTCCTGCGTTCGGCTGTGCGACTGAAAGCTTCGCTAGAACCTGTGCAAAACCACGATGCTCTTTGGACCCGTAGATCGCACGTGCGCATTGTGGTGCATACGCATGCACAGATTAGCCATTCTTTTCACTGATCGCTGCGCTGCGAACAACGGCAGCTAGCGATCAACTCGGAATGACCCCTAAAGTGAGGTGCTGCAGCTTCTAATGCAGAGAGAGGTGCTGCAGCAGCAGATGGGGCAGAGAGAGGTGCTGCGGCAGCTAGGGCAGAGAGAGCTGGTGCAGGAAGACTGAAGTAGAGACATGTGCTGCAGCAGCAGGAGCAGAGAGTGGTGTTGCAAGACAGAAGTAACCCTGCTGCACAGCTACAAGCAGGCAGTGAGACATATAGAGAGGACGGGCCCAGTATCTCCTGCTGTCACCTCTGGCCTGCCCTGTTCCCTACCCAGTGTCAGTCTGAGTCAGTGTGCGACCCCTTGCTTCTCCTCCTCCTCCTGCTCTGCGGCTGCCAGTACAGTGGCCTGTGGGAAGGTGGGGTGGCAGGCAGCAGTGCACCCTCTAACTTTTTTGGCGCCTGGAGCTCGTGCTCCACTGGAGCCAACCTTGCTACACCCCTGCTTGTGGGATGACTGAACTTTCAATTCTCCAGGACCTCAGGAGACTAAAGGAACTGAAAGTACAGGCAGGGGTGCCAAGGAAGAGAGGGGGGTGTCAGGGCCGAAACTAGGATTTTTGGCACCCGGGGCAAAGCAGTAATTTGGCACCCCCCATGCACGTGCACACACACACTCTTTGGAACAGTGTCAAAAACACAGTAAACAATTGGAAAAGTGACAAACAGCACCGTCAGGGAGCATCCAGCACATATTCCCTAGGAAAATGGATAGGAACACAAGAAAACTAACATGCACTTCAGATACAGTATTGTGGGGGACTCTGACTGGCCAACTGCTGTATGACTACATAGCCCAGTATGCCAGTCTGGACCTAGGGCCAATTAAAGAGGAGGAGTACCAACTTTCTGGGGAGGGGGGATACACAATGTGGGGCATCCTGGCTGCAGGGAGGAGCCCCTAGGACTGGCTGGTGATGTATACTTGATATAAGCCATGCAGTCACTGTATCAGACACACAGGGGAAGGGGGGTAGGGTTTGACTCCGACTGGCCAACTGCTGTAGGACTACAAAGCCCTGCATGCAAGTTGGACCTAGGACCACTTTTTGGGAGGCAGCAGCTGTCCTGGCGTATAGAGTTGCCGGGGGTAGTTTCCCGGGAGTCCACATTGGTGGTACTGAGGAGCAGAGACCTGCAGCGAGGGTTCTGTCTGGGACCTGGCAGTGGGTAGCCCCTTAAGGCCCTGTCCTCCTCTGGTGGAGCTGCAGGAAGGGGGAGGCACTGGGGAACAGGCCTGGGGGCAGACATCGCTTACACAGGAACAGGAGTGTTTGAGCGGCCATGGACCAGCGCTCGGGAAATGAAAGGGGGCAGCTGCAGAGTCCATGATCACCCCCCTGCCCCATTCATTAGCGTTCTAGTTGCCAAGTGAGGGGGAAGCTTCCCAGGAGTCCACATTGGTGGTGCTGGGGAGCGGGTACCTGCAGCAAGGGATCTTGGACCTGGCAGAAGGTAGCCCCCTAGGGCTGAGAGGAAGGAGGGGAGGCAGGGTACCCATCTCTGCGCCCTCTCAGAAATGGCCCCGGAGCACATGCCCCCTTAGCTCCTCCCCTAGTTGCCGTGTGTGTGTGTGTGTGTGTGTGTGTGTGTGTGTGTGTGTGTGTGTGAAGGGGGGTCATGGTGGGTGAACTAATTATTCAAGCCTTGCATTGTCTGGGTGGGGGGGGGGGATCATTGAAAAACAGAACTCTCCACAGCACACACTGCTGCTTTGAGCGAGTGCACATAGGCCGGGATGTAATGGGAGCTGATAATGCTGCCCGGGGAATTATCTCACCACATTGCACATTACAAATGTGCGTGTTTCCCTGAACTCGGGCAATATAATGGCGTGCATCTATTTCCCAGCTTCTGCGTATCGGATTTAAGGTGTCATGTTATTTAGACTAGAAAACGTCCGATATTCACGGACCAACCAAAATACGTCTTTTATTATATAAGGACCATAGTGTCAGAGAAAGTCATCCATTGTCCCCCCAAAAGTCCCATGATTAAAGCAACACACACCCCAAAACAATCCCCAGCGTCTATTCCTGGCAGAGAGGGACAGGGGGCACGGCCAGCAGCTCTCACAGCGCTGTCCGTGCCCCCATAATGATGAAGATGGGGGCGTGGCTTGCGATCGAGGCACTTGCCGCGAGGACACGCCCCCTTTTCGGCAGGTCACGCCCCCTAATTTCGGGCGCGCGACTTTGACGCGCACAGATGTCCCTCTTTCGATTCATGCAAAGTTGGGAGGTATGATTTTGCCACCACTCCTGTTGCCTCCATTTAAACGGTCCCTGAAAGTCAGTGACTTTGTAAATAAATACGGTGTCGCAAGACCAGCATGGCATATACGCAGTGTGGTCATAATCGCTCAACTGTGCTAAATAATTGGGTTTGTGTACATCTCTCAGTAGGCTCCCAATCTGCACTTAAAGTACAAAAACAATTGGCCTTTAATATACACTTTGGCCCTCATTCCGAGTTGTTCGCTCGTTCTTTTTCATCGCATCGCAGTGAAAATCCGCTTAGTACGCATGCGCAAAGTTCGCACTGCGACTGCGCCAAGTAACTTTACTATGAAGAAAGTATTTTTACTCACGGCTTTTTCTTCGCTCCGGCGATCGTAATGTGATTGACAGGAAATGGGTGTTACTGGGCGGAAACACGGCGTTTCAGGGGCGTGTGGCTGAAAACGCTACCGTTTCCGGAAAAAACGCAGGAGTGGCCGGAGAAACGGTGGGAGTGCCTGGGCGAACGCTGGGTGTGTTTGTGACGTCAACCAGGAACGACAAGCACTGAACTGATCGCACAGGCAGAGTAAGTCTGGAGCTACTCTGAAACTGCTAAGTAGTTAGTAATCGCAATATTGCGAATACATCGGTCGCAATTTTAAGAAGCTAAGATTCACTCCCAGTAGGCGGCGGCTTAGCGTGTGTAACTCTGCTAAATTCGCCTTGCGACCGATCAACTCGGAATGAGGGCCTTTATATGATTTCTGTCTATTTCTTTTCAGCCACAAGATGTCAGCAAATACACATTACATTCGGAAACACTAGAAATCTGTTAACACAACACTGTTTTACATTAACATTGGTATCTGTATAAGTAAAACACATAGGAAGTAACCATCAATGGTCAACATTGATGGTACCATTGATGGTTAACCTCGATCGTCTGAAACCAGATGCAGATCCAAAACAAAATGATAGGGGGAACACCATGACAGGAGAAGAGGAGGGGAAGGGGGGGGGGGGGGGGGTAGTGGGTGAAACGGAGAGGCAGTGGGTGCTGTCAGGGAATGGGTGTGAGGGGAAGGAAGTGGGTGACACCAGAGAGAGGCAGGGAGTGACATAGAGTATGATGGGGAGAGGCAGTGGGTGACACGAAAGTGTGCTGGGGAAAGGCAGTGGGTGACAGTGAGAAAGTGATGGGGAGAAGCAGTGGGTGACAGGGAGAGGCAGAGGGTGACAGTGAGAAGAAGCAGGTGGCACCAGAAAATGGGTGACATCAGGGGGAGGCATTGTGTGAGATAAGGAATGACGGGAGATGCAGTGGGTGACAGAAGAGAGAGGGGATGGGGAGAGACATTGGGCGACAGAGAGGCACTGAGTGGCAGGAAAGGGTGATGAGGGAAATTCAGTGGGTGACAGGGAGAGTCAGAGGGTTGCGGAGAGTGGGTGAAAGGGAGAGGCAGATGGTATGTGAAGTCTCTGTAGGAGGGCGTCAAGGGGGTTAATTGGATTGTAAGGGTTCACTGGGACAAGAAGGGAAAGTATAATTGGGGGAAAAGCAAGGGGGTTTAACGCGAGAGCTGAGGAAAGACAATGCTAGCGGAAGACAATGCTAGTGGGATAGAGAGGGGAAGGAAAGAGAGACAGAGAGAGAGAGAGAGAGAGAGTGTTGGTGCGAGTGTACAGGGGAGCGGCATCCCGATTCCCGATCACTTTCTTACCCCAATGGCAGGGAGTCCTATGTGTCCTTGACTCCCCACTCTCCACCATAAAGATGGGAGTGCTCGGAAGGGGTGTGTTGTTAAGGGCTACACTTTCCAATATCCCATGGAGGTGCTGCGGTTCTTGGTGTGTGTGGGATACACACTGGCATGGTCTCCTATGCCGCGTGAGACTTCCATCTCTCTGGTCTTGCGAGAGGTGATATTCCGGTTGGCTGTCTATTAGTGTAGTGGGTGATGTAATTGTTTAAATAAAATAAAAATTAATATTAAGGGCACACCCACATGTCACACACCCTTTTTTCGTCATGCTGGGGACAATTCCTGCACTCTGGCAGCTGCTGGGCTGCACCCAGCCTCTTCCTCTGCATCCATTCTCCGCTACTGTGTATAGACTGTCCTCCAACCTCCCACGGAGCACTGCGGTCGTGGATGGTATAGCGGGAAAGTGCCTGAACTGTGGGATTATCTCACAATTGGGACAATTGGAAATTGGGACGGTTGGCATGTACTGTATGCTCTCTATGCTGAGACGTCACACATACAACAGGAAATATACACATCATCAAAATGAAAAACAAGACAGACACAAACATACAGCACTCACAAACACACAATACTGTAATGATTGAACAAACCGATAAATAACAAAGCAATAGGGGTTAGATACAAAATCCTGACAGTCAGAATACAGCGGGATGCCGACGGCTTCCGGGTAAGAATTTCCCCCTTAGAGCTGTATTAAGGCCTTGGGTATGTGTGTGTAGGGGGGAGGGAGGGAGGGGGGGGGGGGGGCCTGGGCACGTAAGACAGGGGGACCCGAGGAAAGGGGGTGTGTATATTAGATTGTGTATGTTAAATTTAAACCAATAGTGTATATTAGACTCAAAGTAATAGTTTGCTAATGCCTGAGTACTGTTTATAGCTCCACGGAATTGAGTGACAACTATTTTATAATGTTTTCTTGTAGAGGAATAGAGACAATTTAAACAACCTTAAAATACACATAGAAAAATTAAATCTATAATTTATCTTGGCACATGCAAGAATAGCAGCAGACTCTGTGCTACTTACATACTGGGACAGGACTCAGAAGCACTCTGTGTCCCTCTCTCTCTACACCTGAATGCTCTCACTAGATGACAACTTAAGGGACGTACTCACGGGAGAGATGTGTGCTGAGCGAACCGCTCAGCACACATCTCACCCCCTGCTCAGCACAGCGCGATGTGTGCTGAGAGAGGAGGGTGACACGGGGGGGGGGGGGGCTCATTTCACCCAGCGGCATGCAGGCCAATCTAGCACCGGCGATAGTGACATGCGGGGCCGCGCATTGCTATCACTGTGGCGCATACACACGAGAGATCTGTGCTTAAAATCTAGTCAGATTGCTTAGATTTTAAGAACGGATCTCTCCCGTGTGTACCCCCGTTTACACAGGACCCAGACATCCAGGCGGGGAGGAGGAGAATCTGGGATCCCTGGGTCACTTACTGGTCTCTCCCCCTCCTATCTCTCCTCTGGTTGGGAAGCTCTTTTGGTAGCTCATGAAACCTGATACTGCTGTGTCTCTGCTGGCACAGCATATTGTTCTGCTTGCATTCTGGTTGCCTGGTTCTGTAGCTACACAAGAGGTAGTGCTAGTGATGTCAGTGTGCTTCAGCCAGGGGGCCCCCTGACAGAAGCTATGCATGTGACAGGGGATTGCTGAGCAGCATTTTCCTCAGAGGAGGATATCTGTAGTTTAAGCATACCTCCCAACATTGAAGTAGACGAAGGAGGGACATCTTGGCGCGCATAGCGCGTCCGCGACCGAAAAGGGGGCGTGGCCTGTGCAGAAGGGGGCGTGGCTTCGCAGGAGGTCCCGCGATCGCGAGCCACGCCTTCGTTTTCGTCACTGAGGGGGCATGGCCAGCGCTCTGTGAGCTGCTGGCATGCCCCCTCTCCCCAGTGAGTGATCAGGAGCCTCCCAACTGCCCCCACCCACCGCGGGACACTGCGGCCCGCGGGAGGGACAGCGGGACAGACCCCAAAAAACGGGACTGTCCCGCGAAAATCGGGACAGTTGGGAGGTATGGTTTAAGGCTAGATGGCTGCCAAACTCATAGGGCAACGGAAGTATACTCAAAGTAACATGAGTCACACCATAAATCTGTAATACACAATATAATAGAGTGCAATAGGAGCATTCGTTAAATACATGGTGCTCTTTGCTGGGAGGCTTTAAGAATACGATTTGGGCACTTTTTTAGATGCATCAACACCAAAAATGCAGGGGAACCTCTAAAAATGTTGTTTTTGGAGGTGTGACCACATTCCCCATATGCATTAAGTTTCGGAAAGCAAAACAGTCTGGATCTTATACCCAATAGGCAACGGATAGCATTGTCTAATAGAAGCATATGGGCTTCTTCCTCAGAGGGATTTAATCAGACCCCTCCCAGTACCCCACCCTCCGTGGCCGTCATGTCCCTGACCATATGCAGGGGACCTCTAGGGCCCGAAGCACTGAAGTCCCGGCTTTGCCAGGGCAGCTATTTCCGGAAGAGTTAGTACATATGCAATTAGTATCATTGTGATGTTTGGCAGAATATAGGGCCTAATTCAGACCTGGTCGCAAGCAGGCGTTTTTTGCACTGCTGCGACCAGGTAATCGCCACCTACAGTGGGAGGGGGTAATTGCTGTGCAGGGCTGCGAACTGATGTGCAGAGAGCTGCACAAACAAAAGTTTGTGCAGCCTCTGCACAGCCAAGGACTTACTCACCAATGCGACGATTCGGACCGATGCGGACGTCAGAGACCCTCCTTCCGAATGGCTGGGCACGCCTGCGTTTTCCCGGACACTCCTTAAAAATGGTCAGTTGCCACCCACAAACGGCCTCTTCCTGTCAATCTTCTTGAGATCGCCGATGTGATAGCTTTGTTCGTAAAATATGTCACTGTCCGGCAATCCCCGTCGCCGGTGGGCAATGCGCCTGCGTATTGCGGTGCATATGCATGCGCAGATCAGACCCGATCGCACAGCTGCAAAAAAAGCTAGCGTGCGATCGGGTCTGAATGACCCCAATAGTCCACAGCCTTAGTACATCCCGCCCTCAGTCACATAATATCTTGCCTACATGAAAAATTAGGTGTTTTGAATCATAGTTTATGTACCACATGCAGCTGATAAACCATCCTGGCTATGTTACAGATAGTATAAGCCAGACGCTGACCTGCAGGGAGGTGATGCTTTCATGTGAAGCCTTCTCCTGCTCGTGATTTACCCTGAACTCTATGGAATGTGATCCATCCTGCTACTGATCGCATATATAGCAGCGTTTATTAATATCCTATGCATATAGATTTAAGCCCCCCGTAAAAGCTGTCCTCTGCAATTTGGCGCCTTCTTGGTTTATGACCCGGGAGTCCATCTGTGCATGCGCAGCCATCGGAACAGCACATGCGTGAGTCACAAGTGACACTGGGGAATGTCACAGGGAGACACCCATAGGCTTCTATTGGTTATACTGGGAGGGATCCATATCGGATCCCGCTCAGGAAGATTGTGAAAAGATGCCAATAAGCTTCTATAGGGTAATGCCAGCAAAAGCTTCGGAAACCCGGGGTCCCAAGGTTAGTACATATGAAAATGTGGCGAAAACACCCCGAAAACAAGGATTTTTACTGCATTTTTCCTTTAGGACATCCCGCCCTGAATAGGTATTTGCTGGTACAAAATAATACAGTCCATTTTGTATTATTGAAAGGCGAAATACACCTTCAGATAACTTATATAGCCACCTGTGACTATAATTAATAAATTGGTTTCAATATCTAGTATATTTTTAGCCATTAGTGGCCATATGGAATTTTAAGTAAAAGGTCTAGAAGCCACTAATTAATAAATATGGGGCTAATTCAGTAAGGATTGCAAATTCTGCTAATTAGCAGAATTTGCAATCCTTTTGTTAGCATGCTGGGGGCCGCTCATCACAGGGCAAGGCCGCCCAGTATGCTGACCGCCGCCCTCCCCCCCCTCCTTCAACAAGCAGAAATTGAGGATGCCTCCTGCCGTTCGCACCACCCCCTGTTTGGCTGCCTCCGCCCCTGCAATGCTCCGTCTCCACCCTGGAAATGGAGTGTTGCCGCCACCGCACCCTGCAACTGCCTCTGCCTGATTGACATGCAGAGGAGATTGCATTTTCTGCAGATTTCCCCTGCTAGTAATACATGTGCAGTGAAGTGCAGATGGTCAGGTTATATGTAGCTTGGGCGTTATATGTACCTGTTACATTTGGCAAAGGCCGGGGGACCCTGTGCGGGGATCTAAACACTAAGTACTATTACTGGTAACAACTTATGCAATCAAATTAAAAAAAAAATGTATTCAATATGTTTTTATGAAGGCTTTTCAACATATTAAATATATAAGAAACTGATAATAAATAATATTGGTTACATAAATATGTAAAAACAATTATAGTGAGTAATGAGTGGCAGCATACCTCCCAACTGTCCCGCTGTCCCACCCATGGGCCCCAGTGTCCTGCGGTGGGGGGGCAGTTGGGAGGCTCCCTGCCAATTAACAGAGCAGCGGTGAATAGACGATGTGTGCATGTGCACAGCATTTATTCACTGGAGACAGAGGAAGAGGGGGCATACCAGCAGCTCACAGAGCGATTGGCATGCACCCTCAGTGACGAAAACGGGACGTGGCTCGCGATTGCAGCACTCCAGTGAAACCACACCCCCTTTCAAAATCTGGCACGGCTTCGCCGCACAAAGGTCCTGCATCCTCCTCCAATGATGTTGGGAGGTATGGTATCAGTATTACAGCCATCACATAAAAATGTTAAAAATAATACAACCAATAGTAATATAGAAATTGTGTCACAAACTGCGGAGTTTGTGAATCTGTTGAGTGAGTGCTAAAAGATGTAGTAGATTCTTCTGCAAGGAGAAACTGAGAAGGACGAATGTAATTTCTTCTCATATACTTTTATTTAAGAAAAGACATATAAGAGAAAATATTTGAAGAACAAATATGAAGAATTCTGGAAGACCTGAATGCAGAGTATTTGTGGAGCAGAGTTAATTGGAAGAGTTTGTATAATGAATGATTATTGATGTGGCTAAAGAACTCTTGAAAGAGTTTGTACAATGGATGTATGTTTAACGCAATTGAAGAACACTGAAGGAATTTTGCAGAATGGATGTTATTAAATGTGGCTGAAGAACACTGAAGGAGTTTTGCAGAATGGATGATTATTTGACGTGGCTGAAGAGCACTGCAGGACTGCTGGGAAATCCTCTACGGATAGGACTCCAGGAGACACTGTCCTAAGTGGCAGGCGGTGACCCGCGGGGCCGGAGTAACCACTGACAGTTGTGCAACAATCTCTGCTGAGGTGACAATTTCATGAAGCTGAAAATCCAAGGGACACTGGAAAGGCACACAGGTGGACCTGTGGGAGCACAGAGCTAAGACATCTGTACTGGGACAGAAACATAAAGCACTGGCAAGGTTTGAAACCGGACTGCCCCCTTTTACCAGAGAGCTCAGCCTGTGATTGGCTGGAAGAGACCAGAGATCAAATCCCATTGGCATACTATGAATTGGTCTCCAACATGGCGGCCCCCAGTACTGCAGACACATCAGAGAAGTAGCTCTAACACAGGAAGCCTCCCTGCACAGTGCTCCAGTGGCAGCAGGCCACACAGTCTCCAGCTCCCTCTCAGCTGCAGCACACCAGCGGCCCTCACAGACTTCCGCCGCCGCAGCGCTAGCCATCTGACAAAGAGCCCTTGGACACCATCACCGGAGGCGAGTCCCTGGTCCATGACAAATTGTACAAATCAACTTATGCTTAAGTAAGCTATACTGAAATATTACAAGGAAAATAAAAGGAGAGTGAAAGGGAAGAAAAAGAAGAAAGCAAAAAGAGAATTGAGGGAAAGAAGAAAAAGGAGGAATAGGAAGAAAAAGAAAGACAGATCGCTTCCAGCCCAGCACTCCTGCGAACATGAAGCATTAGTTCTACCAAGTTGAACAGGCGGATCACACAGAAACATTCTAGTTTCAAACCACAACGTTGCATTAAAACAATTATGAATTTGTTGTTTTATCTTGCTGTTCAAAGCATCAATAAATAATTCCCAGTTAGAGAAAAAAAAATTCCTGACAGTGTTTATTATGTAGGGATGTCTTCATCATGTTCATTTTAAAAACATTAAAGAGTTTATCCTTACACATATGCATAGAAGAAGCTGAAGGATGTATCCACTACTGAAGTATACATTTCCTCGCCATGGTTGTGAGTATCAGAAGCAGTTTGGGGCAACCTAGTGACATTTTTTAATTGGTTGTCAGTATACCAAAGATACCCCATTCGGGGGTCAATGGTAAAATGCCAACTCTGAAACAGCAAATTGCTAACTTGAAGCCAAAATGTTTTAAAAGGGGTACAGTACCAAAAGCAATGATAGAGAAGCAACAGGTCTAGCACATTTCAGGCAAGTCGATGAGGGAGAGAGCCCGATTAGATGACAACAGGAGGGGGATCAATAGCCTCTGTAAAAAAATAAAAATGAAACATTTCTGTATAGGTTATTGAGGAAACTCATATAGAATGGGTGTGGTATACAAGGTCGACAGTAACTAGGTTGACCACTATTGTTTGACAGTAACTAGGTCGACAGGGTCTGTAGGTTGACATGAGTTTTTATGTTTTTTTTGGAGTCGTTTTCTCCGTACAGTGACCGGGAACCCCAATTAGTGCACCGTGTCCCCTCGCATGGCTCGCGGTTCGGGCAAGTTGCTATTTCCAATTGTAGTCCGCGTGGATCGTTAAGTATGAAAAGGTCAAAAAAGGAAAAAAATTGTGAAAAACTCATGTCGATCTTTTGACCTGTCGACCTAGTTACTGTCGACCTAGAGACCATGTCGACCAATAGTGGTCAACCTAGAGACTGGATCGCTATAGAATATAGGAGCAATTTAAAAAAATTCAATTTGCTGAGGTCAGGAAAATATTTCTGCCAATGAGTTATACCAGTATTGTAATAACCACTCTAATAAGGTGTTTAAAGTATCTTAGAAAACAAGGAGAAGGCACCCCTAAAACCAACAGAAGCTTAGAGGATTTTAAAATTGCTTACTTCAAGAGTACGTCATTTATAGCAAGCCATTAGTATATTTTTCTTGTTACGAAAACATAGAAACTTGAAATAACAGGGCGTGGGCGGGACTGTGTAAAATGAGAGCCGGGACCTATGCGATGTGCCCTCTTGACTGACACTGTTCCAGAGACGGTAGGGTCCTTGAGAAAGTGAATAATGTCAACACCAAGAAGGTCAATGAGGTCAGAACCTCCAATGGACTCAGGTATTCCAATAAATCTGAGGTTATTACATATATCCCTATTATCAAGAACATCAATTTTGAAGGTTAAAAACATGATTTTCTGAGATTGGGATTCAACAGTATTTTGCAAGGACAATATATTGTCTTGGTAGTACTGACTCATTGTCTACCTCTAGCAGTCGTTTAATATGGGATTCCAAATGAGAAAGAACAGTATTCAAGGTAGATTGTATTGCATCTATTTTTTTCCCAAAGGAGTAGACATCTCAGAGGAAGGAGATGGAATTAAAGGTAAACCTGTATATCAAGTGTCAAAGTCAGAAAAATATCACGATGCACACCGCCATATTTGCACCTCATATGTGTCCCTGCTGCGCATGCGTGCGCTCTCCCGTGCGTGCGCATACTCGCTGTTGCGGGCACCCGCAGGCGCACGGTATGCGCATTTACGGTAGAGATTGTATGCGTCTAGCGGGCGACTCTTTCGTTACATATTTCCACTATATAATGTATTTTGTAGATCATGGTCCCTTTGATAGATTCTGAAAGTTTGGTTAATGCAGCATGTTCATGGACAGAGAAATCCCTCTTTGTTTGATACGAAGGGTCAGACAGGAGTAATACTGTGGTGTTTAGTATCCATCGGAAGAGTATTTAATTAGCAATATTCCGGTGTTGGTTTGAAGCGGATTAATCGCTCGTGCGAATAGTTATGGACATAAGAAGTTTATGTCCATTTACTATTATTTGCACTTACTTATTCATGCGGCGGGAAACCCAGTTCCCCACCCACCTGAGCAGTTGGAAATCGTCACAGCCCACCTGTATGAATCAACCTATGACCTTTTGTTATGATGCGAGGAGGAATTCCTGTGTCCAATGAACAATGAGATTGTAGGGACCATTGAATTGTATTGTGTGTGGGGCATAAATAGACAAGCCGATCACATCCAGCTCACTCTTCAACGGTTCTCATTGCTGAAAATCGGGAGCTGGATGTCCAGAGGCGCATGCGATCGTTCCCCTTGTGCGTAAGTTTTCTCCGCAATCATATTGTCTTTCTTGTTATTATGGGCCATATCTCTCTCTCTCTCTCTTCTCCTTTTTCTTTCATTTTCCCTTAAAACGTAATTGTATTGTATTGTATTTACTGTGTAGTTATCTGGTTAGTTAGTCTATGTTATATTGTAGTGTGTGACTTGTAATTGTATTATTCTTTTTCAAGTATAACATTCATATTAGGCGTTAGACCCTAAGCACGGTATTTGTGTATTTCTTATAGTGTTAAGTATTCTCAGAGTGTCGGTGACGCTCGAACAGCTTTTAAATTAATAAGGTTACACGGTGTTGCATCTACACTCAATCTCTGCACCAAGGTTTACTGCATAATACACTGTTTTATGGTATAGTTACAAAGGTTTAACATTGTGAGCGTCTGCGCCGCTGGTGATCTCCTTGTGGTCTCGAGCGTTCGCATCGCTATAGCAAATCATTACGTTAGTCGGCAGCCAATAGTGTGCCTGCCTGTGATCTCTTGGCCGTGAGCGAACGTGACGCTTGAGCGTCTCGACCTCGGCTAAGCGATTACTACGCAACGTGCGTACCCTTACGGTACTCCATACGTCAATAGCGTACAGTGTTCTTAGGCCTCTTAAAGGGTTTTAAATAAGATAAATATTTAGCTTTATCAATTGGCTGCTTGTCCAGTCCTTCACATATCTCTGCTAGGTAATTTCAGCAGACATTATCCATCAGCAAAGGGCGGGAGATCATATTCTTCGCAGTGCTGACGGGATAAGCGTCTGCTTCGCTTAGTAAAGGGTGCTGAAGGAATCCGGGAACCGGAGGTAAGAACAACACACTAGTGTCTTTTAAAACTGTTTATTTCTGTTTTGTATACACACGCATATAGCTGCATTTCTTTTTCGTGTATATTCATATCACTCTCCTGTTTGCCATTGTATAATTGATAAACGTGCTGAGAAAGATTTGTTGCTATTGGTAGTTAAAGAGTAAAAACGATACATTAAGGGGTAATTTGTAAAACACACGCACAGCTTCGCCTGAGATACAAGGAAAGACCTGTGTGGTGCTTGGTAGATGATTACAGTTAAAGATCATCTACATTGATAAACGTGCTAATTGTATTTTTGTATGGCCAGCGTACACGTGTCTCTAACAAAAGGCTGAGACTCGCGAACGCAACACAAAGGCCGACGCACGCAGCGTATATTACGCAACGGAGCGTCTGGGTACGCCCACCGAAACTCAAATCGCACAATAGCATTGTTTTAGTGGGGGCGGTATAGCATAGCCACGTGATAATAGCACAAATTGATTTCAGTTTTTCCAAAACTTAGTTTAAATACCTTACTTTACTGTAATGCCTCTGGGGACAGCTATCAGACTACGGGAAATGATTTTTCTGATCAGAAAACTATAAGAATGATAGTGGGTTGAAAACGGTATGAGTGTATTGAATCCCGCTTTGTGAACTGAGTGATCTGGGTGATCTTTGGTGGAACGTGATGAGCACGGTCTAAGTGAAAACGTGCAACAGAGTGTGATAAAGTTTTCGTTGTATTACGCTCTGGCTGTTTTGGAGCACAGTAGGGAGACTCCAATGATCCTACCATTTATGGGCAACAAGTGTCTATAAGTGGTACGATTGGACCGCACGGTTGTATGTGTGACCAATAACGCAACGTGATATGAGGTAGTATATCCATGCGTAAATCTTGCCCTCATACGTGTTGTAGGGAGCACATGCAAGCGTGATTTGTGTAAAGAAGGGAATTTTCACTGGTCTCTCAGGAAAATCTCTAGAGATAGGGCCTGTAACGGTTACACGTGTCTGCTAAAAGGGGCGGATTCGTTGTACTCGGAGCAGAAGGAGTTCAGTGGAAGAGCTTTAAGGATTTCCACCGTAGACTTCTGTGTTTGGTGCATTTTAGGAAGTTTTTCTGTGTTAAAAAGGTCCACAATGGAAGCCAAGTGCACAACACAGGGACGTTCAGCAGTCAGGGTTCAGACTGCAGAGGCTTGCAGACCCCGAGGGTCTGCTCGGTTAGTAATGTGGAGGAGGTATGGTCCCCACACTGAGACCTTTTGTGATGAATGGACACGAATGACTGCGGGGGATAAGGCACCATTTCCCGGGATAGGTAGTTTTGACTTAGAGGTATTGCATAATTTAAGGCGAAGGATCTGTCTCATAAAATCCTGGAAACAACGAGTTAAACATAATGATTGTTTACAGATATGGCTACAGGAAAGTGACATGCAAAGAAATGTAACTTACATACCTAACTTTCATCCTGAGAGGAGAGACATGGCAATGGAGAGGATTATGGTTGCGGAGAAAGGCACGATGGGGTGCGATAAAAGTGCACTTAGTAACTATATTAAGAATGAATGTAACAAACGTAATAAGGTTTATAAAAATGAAAGTGTTAAATGTACAACTATTAACCCATGCAAGTCGCACCCCTTGTTAAACTTTCCTCAGGAACACCAACAAGAAAGTGAGCCCAGCACAATGTCGGAGCCTTTTCCAGCAGCCATCACACAAGACATCCAGGTGGACGCGACCAAATCGGTAAAGACTGTAATCAAACCCCCTAACGGAGGGTCAGGTGAGGTCGTGTCCACAGGTACGTATGGTATTATACATCACGCACAAACAAATGTACCTCATATCGTGGAATCAATTCAGAATGACGTTACTGGACTTAATCCTGTCAAGGTAATTGCAGTACCAAATGGGAAAACTGACTCTTCAGGAGTCACTCCTGTCAGGAACATCGCCATGTACTGCCCCTTTTCCCGAACAGAATTAAGAACAATTCTGTCTGAATTTCCTGATCCCAGGAAAGACTTAGTTGCTTGTCAAAAATACATTAGAGTGCTAGGAAACACTGCAGAGCCAAATAACAAAGATTGGAGGACAGTTTTGAGGGCATGTTTACCCCCCGATGTTGATTCATTGAAATTTATCGCTGATTGTAAGCTAGATGAGGAAGTACCACTAACAGACAAGTATAACCAAGATAATGTAAAAAGAATCAATCTACAGTTAGGAGTATATTTTCCTACAGTAGTAAAGTGGAATAAAATCTTTACAATAAAACAAAAAGAAGGTGAATCCGCATCAGAGTATTTTCACCGGGCTCTGCAGGATATGGCTAGGTACACTGGTATAGATGACATTGAAACTAACGTACACCACAGAGAGGTAGCTGTGTCTGTATTAATGGACAGCTTAAAAGACACACTAAAAATTAGGGTACAAACCTCTATACCTCATTGGAGAGGTATCTCGGTGGCTGCATTAAGAGAGTCCGCTATCGAGCATGACCAAAATATCCAAAGAACCAGGGAAGCACAGGGAGAGCGGTTTATGGTACTGAGCATCCAAGCACTAGAGGAGGCATCAAGTCGACCGGAACCCCAGGCCCCTAGCACATGGAGAAAGCCAAGGATTTGTTATCATTGTAGAAGAGAAGGGCATTATGCCAGCAACTGTAATAACCCACATAAAGTCAGACCCCCTAGACCAAGAAATGAGCAAAATTATAACACACACAATTATAATCAGGGATCTTTTAGGAAGAATTTTGGGCCACACCCATGATATGTAGTCAGGAAAGGTGATCATTAGGACTGATGGTAAGCCTGAGGTAACGGTTAATAAATTGGGAGGTCATTCACTGAAGACACAGGAATGACAAGGTGAAACGTTGTAAATGTATTTGTGAAAAATGTTTTTTTTTCTCTCTCTCTCCCCATCTCTGACGATTATTGATAGGACTCAAACATTGCATATCTACTTGGTCTTTGCAGAAGTCTACCAAACCCCAGCATGACCTATACGCATCAATGTATTCTGGCCAGATACAGAGGGTGGAGTATGGAGGTGCTGGTGGGAGGGACTGCGCAAGGAAACCATTGGACATGTAGATATGACAGCCTGATGATCTGACAATGTTTTAAAATGTTTGAAAAATGTTTTTTTTTCCTGTTGTTGTTCTCTGTTGATTTATGTGATATATACATATATGAATTGTTCTCTCTCTCTTTTGTTTTTTTTGTTTTCTCTCTTCTTTCTCATGTTTTCATGTTTTAAAGATGGTATGTCACACATCAGTTAGACAAATGGTAATGCAAGATTTTTGCTCCTTACAGAGAGATCGCTGGTTTGGAAGGAATATTGCATCACCGGAATGTTCGGTTGGAAGACTGAGAGACAGCACCTTTGAGATGACGACAGAACAGGAAGAACGACAAAGACTAGAGAACTTAATTATCGTAACAAGTTTCTCTCCCCCTGAAACTGGTTTTCCTGTACCCCCATTACAAATTTCTCCTTTTCTCCTCCTGTAAGATGGACTCGCCTCAAGAGACTGTGATCCGTGTTTTCATGTTGACCCTGATGTTGACCAGAGCAGTCTGTTTCGGTGAGAGTACCAGTGAGGTCGAGAAAGGATCCAGAATGGGTTTCTGATGACTGAGACGGAGGTGTAAATTTCCAATAGCAACACAAGCACCGAACAAAGGCGAGTACCGGAAACAATCTAACAGCCATGTTATTTGTAAACATTTTTTTTTTTGGATTGTTAGCTGAAGAAAACTGTATCTGTAGGCTCTGTGACAACGTAGTTGAGGATGGGTGCATTAAGAAATGCCAATCCAGTTTTAATATCCACATGGACCGGCATCCATTGAGTGACTATCACTCCTTAGTGGGTAGTGTGTGTTAAATCAAACAGATTGTTGGGTATGCTCTCAAGTACCTCAAGGTCATAGCAAATCAGGACTAGTACCATTTCCTTTAACGGTAGGGGAGGTACTTGAGCTAAAGGGTGGGAGACCGGTGGACAGGAGGTTTAATATCTCCAGTCCTCCTAGTTTGAAGCTCCACCAATATCATGTGGATAGATCCCTAATATGTTTTAACATTACCAATCCCCGAAAGCCGGGAAGTTGGGAAGTGTCATGGAGCAACCAAACCATGACCTTTTCATATAGAGCAGATAGAATGCCTACAGATACAGAGCTTATACGCCACATAGCCAGTAGAGAAAAATCTTTCCGATATAGGTATACCCTAGGAGGTAGGATTACGAGAGTTGGAGAGGTATCACCAGGATACTGCGCACATATCGTACAAACTGATACGTGTACTAAACAAATGGGAGAATTAGGGGTAGGAGATTTCACATGGAGGATGTGTAATATGGTTATGTCTTACTCCGTCCCATATGTTCTCCCCGATGATGCATATTTCATATGCGGGAGGAAGGCGTATAAGTGGCTTGCCCCAAACTCTGAAGGATTGTGTTATATTGGAAAAGTACTGCCTGAAGTAATGACTGTATCACATGACAAAATGAAAGACATACACCGTGGTGCCCAAGCTCCTTATACTCACACCCATTACGAGCACGTAGTTAAAAGGCAACTGACAGAAAGGACAGAGCATCCGGCCTCTGATCTGATCCATGAATCCACCGGGATTCAGGTTCTACGTGCGCTAGATTTCATCCGCACCGCTCGAGGAGTGATGAACTATAGATACATCTCTGCGCTTGCAAATTTGTTAGATAATATCACTGAAATGTATGATGACACGTTTAGGTATACTGGAAGAGAACTTCAAGCTTATAAAACAGAACTGGTACAGCATAGAATGGTTCTTAATTACCTCACAGTAGTGACAGGCGGATATTGTGTCACACTGGCAACACAGTACGGCGTGAAATGTTGCACATATATTACAAATAGCACCGAGGACCCGGTCGAGGTCATAGACCAAAAGATGGACGATATTCTCCAACTGAAGTGGGAATTTCGCAGGAGACACAATCTCACTCTTGCTGCTGTAGGTAATGAGCTGACTGGTTGGGTGTCATGGTTGAACCCGCGAAATTGGTTCTCTGGTTTAGGAGAATGGGCTCAAGGAGTCATAATGGATGTTGGGAAGTTTCTCCTATGTATCTTAGGTGTTGTCATAACGATTGGCTTGATATTTAGATGCGGTCAGGCTTTAATGAAGTGCAAACGAGGTACTAGGGTGATGAGTTTAAGGAGTGAGGAAATTGTAATTCCAATGGATTTGATTTATGACCCAAATGTAGAAACAATGATGTGATGAAAATGCGATTTCTACGGTCCGTTTCTTTCACCTGTTTTTCCGTTTTCTCCAAGGTAAAAAGACCCACTTGGACGAGGAATTTGATGATCCTGTATACAGACAACTGATGGATTAAAGAAGAAGTTTTGACAACCTTATACACAGATATTTGATGAACTTTGCCATAGATCCCCAGTTTCCCTAGAAATTTTAAAATTACGCTAGCCCAACACTTTTGTAAATCTATGGACATTGACAAAGCTTTTTGCCCACACGCCTTTTGGCAAAAGCACAAAGAAGACTGCATTCAACAGACACCGAACAAGACTTCAACCGACAAATGTTCATTTACCTGACATAGAATACCACTGCATTTACCATAATTGTTTCTTATCTTCATCTCTACAACCTTCGGGTAATTACACACATAGTCGATAGGGAATACAGGCACAGATATCAGCAATCACATATTCCCCCATTCATGTATCATCAACTAAAATGTGCTCCCCATTTGTTACAACCACAGCCGAAAAGAGCTCGGTAAAGTTTGACAGCCCATCCACAGACCCGTTCCACGGGATAAGAAGGAATTCAAATGTATACTTCGCAATGCCTCGAAGCTTGATTTAAAACACGTACGGCACGATGATACATGACCCCCAAACACGGATTCATACACACATGCTTCTGCTATCTCACTAGGTCATACCCTTTTCCTACCTTCTCCTCTCCTCCCCTACCCAACCATGGAAATGTATTAACCCCTGACATATATTTTTCTCGTTTTGAAATGTTTTAGGAAGTGGCAGTTATTGTCGACTGCCAAAGGGTGGACTGTCAAAGTCAGAAAAATATCACGATGCACACTGCCATATTTGCACCTCATATGTGTCCCTGCTGCGCATGCGTGCGCTCTCCCGTGCGTGCGCATACTCGCTGTTGCGGGCACCCGCAGGCGCACGGTATGCGCATTTACGGTAGAGATTGTATGCGTCTAGCGGGCGACTCTTTCGTTACATATTTCCACTATATAATGTATTTTGTAGATCATGGTCCCTTTGATAGATTCTGAAAGTTTGGTTAATGCAGCATGTTCATGGACAGAGAAATCCCTCTTTGTTTGATATGAAGGGTCAGACAGGAGTAATACTGTGGTGTTTAGTATCCATCGGAAGAGTATTTAATTAGCAATATTCCGGTGTTGGTTTGAAGCGGATTAATCGCTCGTGCGAATAGTTATGGACATAAGAAGTTTATGTCCATTTACTATTATTTGCACTTACTTATTCATGCGGCGGGAAACCCAGTTCCCCACCCACCTGAGCAGTTGGAAATCGTCACAGCCCACCTGTATGAATCAACCTATGACCTTTTGTTATGATGCGAGGAGGAATTCCTGTGTCCAATGAACAATGAGATTGTAGGGACCATTGAATTGTATTGTGTGTGGGGCATAAATAGACAAGCCGATCACATCCAGCTCACTCTTCAACGGTTCTCATTGCTGAAAATCGGGAGCTGGATGTCCAGAGGCGCATGCGATCGTTCCCCTTGTGCGTAAGTTTTCTCCGCAATCATATTGTCTTTCTTGTTATTATGGGCCATATCTCTCTCTCTCTCTCTCTTCTCCTTTTTCTTTCATTTTCCCTTAAAACGTAATTGTATTGTATTGTATTTACTGTGTAGTTATCTGGTTAGTTAGTCTATGTTATATTGTAGTGTGTGACTTGTAATTGTATTATTCTTTTTCAAGTATAACATTCATATTAGGCGTTAGACCCTAAGCACGGTATTTGTGTATTTCTTATAGTGTTAAGTATTCTCAGAGTGTCGGTGACGCTCGAACAGCTTTTAAGTTAATAAGGTTACACGGTGTTGCATCTACACTCAATCTCTGCACCAAGGTTTACTGCATAATACACTGTTTTATGGTATAGTTACAAAGGTTTAACATTGTGAGCGTCTGCGACGCTGGTGATCTCCTTGTGGTCTCGAGCGTTCGCATCGCTATAGCAAATCATTACGTTAGTCGGCAGCCAATAGTGTGCCTGCCTGTGATCTCTTGGCCGTGAGCGAACGTGACGCTTGAGCGTCTCGACCTCGGCTAAGCGATTACTACGCAACGTGCGTACCCTTACGGTACTCCATACGTCAATAGCGTACAGTGTTCTTAGGCCTCTTAAAGGGTTTTAAATAAGATAAATATTTAGCTTTATCACAAGTTATCAATATTAAATGATTGCTATTAGTGCCATAAAAACGTATTTATGAAGGAGGAAACAATATCTTATGATGTGGGCAATATGTACAGTGTCATAATATATTGTTTCCCATACCATAGATACATTTTATTGGCCTTATTAACAATCATATTATAATGGCAGCTTAATATTGGTCTATGAATCTAATTACACATACATTTTGCAGCATATGTATTCATTAAATAATATTTCCTCCATAAAATATATTTTTTTAAGGTTTCAGGATTTGGTTAGAAACTTTGTCAAGTTTCCTTATTGGTCTACTATCACAAAATGTTTGTTGTGCAGTATGCATCTGCAACCTTTGAGGCCCGATCTCACCCTGCACTCACATTTTTTGTATGCAGCCCTATGATGATGCAAATAAAAAGGTGTGAGTTCAGAACTACCATAAGTGCAGCATACAGCCTTGCGGTTAATTGAAGTGACCCCCTAAGGGTCATTACCTAATCTCATATTTGTAAACATTTTATAAAAAAAATACAACAATATCACAGTGGGACAGGTGCAATAACCCCGAGCGCCTGTTGTGCAGACAATTCTACATATTATGGTTGCGGGATCAGTATGGTATCCTGCTGCACGGGATGCCGAAGGTCAGTATACCGACATCGGCATCCCGAGCAGTGGAATGCCGGCATGGGGGCGAGCGCTACAAAGCCCCTTGCTGGCTCGGTGGCTCGCTACAGGCTCTATTCTCCCTCTATGGGTATCGTGGACACCCATAGAGGTGGAATCACCTATCTCGCAAGTATACCGGTGGCGGTATGATGCCCCAGTAGGGATTCCAGTGTCGGTATCATGACAGCCGGGATCCCGACAAGCGGTATTCTGACAGCATACTGTGCATCTCTGTGAGGGTCAACTGAAAATAGGCATTGTAATACTACCCTAACATATGTGAAATGTTTTCCAATGGGAATAAATGTGAAACAGATATTTCATTACAGTTTGATTAAACCAGCAGAAAATCATAACTGAATTACTTACGTACACTGCATCTTTCCTCAGCTTTACTATTGTAATAACCCCTTAGGGGTCACTTCAATTAGCCACACTTACAGTAGCTCCTAACTTCCGCCTTTTTGTTCGCATAATCAAAGCCTATAGGGCTGCGTACAAAAAAATGTGAGTGTGAGGCAAGATTGGGCCTCAAAAGGAGTGAGTCCAGCTGCCAGTGCTGGTGTTTTTACGCCACTACAACTAGCGGATAATTGACCCCTTAGACTGAACATGTTTTTATTTCCTCCTATTGTGATGTCTTTTGAGGGATTCAACTTTGTAAGAAGCAATGGAAGTTGGCTCTTGACTTTGGAGGGCATTTGCTAGTGCCCAGAACGCATAGTGTAGTTAATAACTTTGTAGGTATAATTTGCCTTATACAAATAATGTAATAATTGGTAATAATTGCAATTAGATTCGTCATTCAGTTCACAAATGTTCATGCAGTGTTTCTAACCATTAAACATAGTTTGTAAAGATTTCAACTGGTCTAAATTTATGCTGGCTACACACTAGGTCGAATGTACGATTTTGACGCGTCATGATGCATCTTGTGCACATCGTGCATTACTTGGGTACGATTACGATGTGATGCACGTTTCCGTGGGTGGAATGTCGCATCCTCAGATCATACATGCCGTCCATATTATCAGTCGTAATCGTATGCACATCGGCCCTCATTCCGAGTTGTTCGCTCGCTAGCTGCTTTTAGCAGCATTGCACACGCTAAGCCGCCACCCTCTGGGAGTGTATCTTAGCTTAGCAGAATTGCAAACGAAAGATTAGCAGAATTGCGAATAGAAAATTCTTAGCAGTGTCTGAGTAGCTCCAGACTTACTCAGCCATTGCGATCAGTTCAGTCAGTTTCGTTCCTGGTTTGACGTCACAAACACACCCAGCGTTCGCCCAGACACTCCCCCGTTTCTTCAGACACTCCCGCGTTTTTCCCAGAAACGCCAGCGTTTTTTCGCACACGCCCAGAAAACGGCCAGTTTCCGCCCAGAAACACCCACTTCCTGTCAATCACAGTACGATCACCAGAACGATGAAAAATCCTCGTTATGCCGTGAGTAAAATACCTAACTTTTGTGTAAAATAACTAAGCGCATGTGCTCTGCGAACCTTGCGCATGCGCAGTAAGCGACTAATCGCAATATAGCGAAAATCGGCAACGAGCGAACAACTCGGAATGACAACCATCATACCATATTTTATGTACATACGATGCATTGTATCCTGGAACATTCGATCAGCGTCATTTGAGTGGCATTTCCCTGGATACTCCCACCCACCATTTTGCAGCTCCGCTGATGGCAGGAGAGGAGCGCACACAGCACAGCACTGATTCTATCTCGGAATCAAGCCAGGATTATACAGCCTCTGGTATGTATAATTGCTTTTCAACAATGCACACTGTCCACCAATGTTTGTTGATGCCTAGAGAGGATGTTTTTTTAGCCCCTACAGACTCTGATCTGTTTGCACTCACACTAAACACCAGTGTTTTATTATGCAGTATTGACACACCGTATATACTGCTACAGTCCACCTTTATTTTGTGGTGCAAATATGCAAAAACTGTCTTCTCATATGGTTTTCCTATGCTGGTGTTTTTCAAATGTGATTTTGCTATTGTACCCCAAATGCATATACCCTCTAGTCTAGTGTCTTCTCATGTGGTTTTCCTATGCTGGTGTAGTGCAAAGGTGATTTTACAGATAGTGTACCCCAAAACTAGTCATATACATATATGTGCACAGCTTTGCTGGGACCCGGTAATGAGAAAGGGCGTCGCCAGACAGGTCAGTTTAAAAGAGAAAAAACAAATAGGTGCGGCCGCGTAGCAGGCACACACTGCGGGGATGGGGGCGGTATCTGAACCGATGGGCAGCGTGCAGCACCGGACAGCAGATGGCAGCGGGTGGCACGGTGGACAGGAGTGTGGGAGGGTGGCCACGATTGCTCCCTTTCATTTCATCCTGCAAGGAGAGGGGACTGGTACCCGCTGCCTCTCTCCCCAGTGTGTGTGGGTTGGGAGAGAGGCTGATGCAGTGTCACACTCGGCGTAAGTTGGGGTTCCGAAAACCAAGCTTTGGCTGAAGGGACAGCTGCCTGTGAAGGAAGTAGACAAAGTGGCTGAATGTAATTCTTCCTCATGGGGTGGAGGCCTAATAAGTGTTAAAGTTGGCAGGAGGGCATAAGAAAAGGAGGACTCTGTAGGAGGATAACTGTAGTTTTAATGAGTAACAAACTGTACACTGATACTTGAGGGATTGAAAGACACTGAATAAAGAACTGAAGTCTATGGTTAATGAATTGAAGAATGAGAAGAACTCTGGTTTTGAAGAACTGAAAACTGTGGTTTGTGATTGGAAGACGAGGCTGAAGTACACTGGTTTTGAAGAACTGAAAGACTTTGGTTTGTGATTGGAAGACGAGGCTGAAGAATGCTGGTTTTCAAGAGCTGAAAGACTGTGGTCGGTGACTGAAAGACGAGGCTGAAGAACTTTGACTTTGAAGAAATGGAGGCTGTGGTTCGTGATTGAAAGACGAGGCTGAAGAACTCTGACTTCAAAGAAATGAAGACTGTGGCTTGGGCTTCGAAGACATCCACGGGAACCACCGTTTAGCACCCGAAGCTCCTCTACAACCTGGGACCCCGTGATCGCTTCCACGAGTGGTGACGAGCTTAAGCAACAGGACTGCAGCAGCAAAAGGTAACGGACAGATGATAGCAACCAGGACCAAGGCACCAGGAGCAACCTGGGAGCACAGAGCTAGAGCACCTCTCTCAAGAAAGTAACTTGAAGCACTGGCACTCTCCCTCTGAGCCAGCCCCCTTTTATAAGGGAAGACTACACAGGATTGGCTGGAGACAGAGTGGGAACTCCATTGGCAGGTCTCAGGTCTCCAACATGGCCACCCGCAGCACAGGGGACATTCTCAGCTGCAGCACATAGCTAGCCCAGCTTCTGCCTGTGACTTCCTGAGACTGTGTCATCGCCAGAGGGCCCTGCTGCAGCGATTCTCCCCGCCGCAGAGCCCGGCTCACCAGACCCGGCCCCTGGTCTCCGGAAGCCGCACACACGTCCTGAAGGACCTGCTGCACACAGCTTCCTGCCGCTGCAGCCACGGCAACCCCTGGGAGAACCCGCCGGAGGTAAGGCTTCGGATACTGACATGTAGCAGTGGCCAGTCCTCTCTACCCACAAAACATGCGGCTGCAGCAACAGGGCAGGAGGAGGGCAGCAGGACCCAGGCCCCTCCCATGGACTGGGGCCCGGGCAAAGAGTACCTGTTCCCCCCCTCTCAGTGTCACTGGCACTATATGCTATTAAAGTACCAAATATGGATTTCATTCACACAAAGAACACTGCATATTCAGTTTTATTTATTTTTATTTAAATGTCCTGTCAGTGAAATTTGTTTTGACACTTCTATACATATGCAATCATATACATTAACAATAACTGACACATGTAAAAACCAATACAACTTTATTTACAACAATGAAACTAGTGAACATTTAATATTTGGTCAAGCAATGCCCTCAATATTTGGGGGCCACAATTGTCTAATGCTCTGGCCACCCCCACTGTTGGGGATAGCCAGAATAAAGTCCATGCACCAAAATGTCTCTATTTTCTTTCTAGATATGTCTTTGGATCAGGAGAGGGATTTCATCTACGGATTTTTCGACCTCTATAAATCTCAAGAGTACCTGTGGCTTGTAAAGTCACGGGAGTATGCAAACAAGATTAAAAGTAACCATGCCTACGAGGAGCTTGCCACCTACAGCAAGCCTTACTATAACACTCCATCAGTCTTGTGGGTTCAGAAGAAAATACAAAGTCTCAGGACTCTGTTCCTGAAGGAACATAAAAATATCGAAGTGTCCAAGAGGTCAGGAGCCGGGACTGAAGACATCTATCAGTCCAACCTTTTGTACTACAAACAACTATTGTTTACAGAGTCCAGCAGGAACCAGTTCCTAGATCTGTGGTCCTCATGGCCGAGGCCAAAGAGGGCGGTGCAGAGTAAGAGGATTCGGTTGAATCTCCTGAAGCCTCATCAGTAAGTAGAGTCCCAGCAATCTAAAATGGCAGAAATTACATTTGCTCCACAGTACCCTCCACTTCCCCTTCACTTTATATTCTGTACTCCTCCTGCCACGGCAAAGCACCATCTCCATTGAAGGAGGCTATATATTCCTCTCTGACCTTTTTGGTAAGAGCAGACCCGGTTTCGGCCACTGATGGCACTGCCTCTGAGGGGAACTGCGCAATCTCTTCCAGATGGTCTGGGTCTTCCACCGCAGCTGTGCGCACTGTCCTTTGCTGGGTGGCTTTCTTGTGTCGGAAGTTGAGCAGAACACAAATTGCAGTGACGACCCAGTCAATCTTCTCCATCTTCAAATTAATTGCCATGTGAAAGATCCGTAATCAGTTGCTCAAGATCCCAAAGGCATTCTCTACAATGTGCCTCGCCTGAGGCAGCCGGTAATTTATTAGCAGTTTCTTATATAGCGCAGCATATTCCATTGCGCTTTACAATTAGAACAACAGTAATAGAACAAAACAGGGCAAAGACAGACAGAGGTAGGAAGGCCCTGCTCGCAAGCTTACAATCTATAGGGAAATAGGCATTGATACACAAGGATAGATGCAACCTGTTACATAATGGTTCCCCAGATTGCTAGGTTCTTAGTGGGTTGTATGATATGATCACCCAGCAATGTTGGAAGACAAAATGTGAGGTTATGGGGACTGTGCAGAGGGAATGTAACTGGATAGGGAAGCATTGAAGGTTATGTGTGTGGGTCAAGAATTTGGTAGACTTGTCTGAAGAGATGAGTTTTCAGGGAACGTTTAAAGGTTTGGAGACTAGTGGAGAGTCTTATTGTGCGTGGGAGGGCATTCCACAGAGTGGGTGAAGCCCGGGTAAAGTCCTGTAATTTTGAGTGGGAACAGGTAATACATCTGGATGAGAGATGCAGATCTTGTGCAGAGCGGAGGGGTCTGGTAGGGAGATATTTTGAGATGAGTGAGGAGATGTATGATGGTGCAGTTTGGTTAATAGCCTTGTATGTAAGTAAAAGTATTTTATATTTGACACGGTAGAATACCGGTAACCAATGGAGGGACTGACATAGCGGATCAGCAGACGAAGAACGTCTGGCGAGGAAGAATAGCCTTGCAGCTGCATTTAAAATGGATTGAAGTGGTGAGAGCCTATGTTTGGGAAGACCAGTAATGAGACTATTACAATAATCAATGCGGGAGATGATGAGTGCATGGATCAGAGTTTTTGCAGTGTCTTGTGTAAGATAAGGGCGTATTTTGGATATGTTTTTAAGGTGCATGTAACATGAGTTAGAGACAGATTGAATGTGTGGAACAAACGACAGTTCAGAGTCAAGGATGACACCTAGGCAGCGAGCTTGTGAGGTAGGGTGGATAGTTGCATTGTCAACAGTTATGGCAAGACCCGCTTCTCTTTATTGAGGGCCCTTTGCAGGAATGGCTTCATGACATACTTGTGAAGGGCAAAGGCCTCGTCGGTAATGAACACAAAGTTAGCTCGTGCTTTGTTGCCTCTCTAGACTGCAAATGCAGGGCCTTTGGTGGTGAGCCGGTCGTAGAATGCAGTGTTCTTAAACGAGCCATCTTCTCCACATCTACAAACAGAAACTCGTAGTTGGCATTCACCACAGCCATTAGAACCATGCTGAAGTACTCCTTCCAGTTATAGTAGAAGGACCTGCTGTTGGCAGGTGGGGTAATACGGATATGCTTGCCGTCCATAGCACTTCCGCAGTTAGCAGTTAGAACTGCCAATGGCTCTCAAATTCATAACCAATGGCTAACCACTCTTCCATGCTTGTAGGGAACTGTAAAAGAAATGGAAAAAAAGGTTATATATTAATGCATGCATTTTTTTTTCTCTTTTAACAGACACCTATCATTCCCAGCACCCCGGAACGAAGTCCCTCTAAAAATCTCACCACCGCCCTACCAATGAAACAGCACCCAAAAAGCAGCAAGCCCAGGGGGGAGACCATCTATTAAAACAGGAAAGGGATGCTTTACTGATGCCACCGGATGACAGTGACTTGTTTGGAACACGTCGGAAATGCGCATCGAGCCACGGACACTAAACAGAGATTGTTATTTGAACAATTAACGTCCGAGCTCATTTTTAAAGGGCACAACTGTCTCCTGACCATAGAGATGAACATAACATCCAGCCATGCTGTTCCTCTGCCGGCTCCACACCCCACTCCACCCTACCACTCCCCTACTATTCCACCCAAACATACCCCCAGACATACTTTGCACCAACGTTCGACTGCACCCCCCTCCTACCAACCAGTTCCCCAACCCGCCCTCTCCTACCAAGCTGCTCTCCAACCAGCCCCCTCCTACCAACATGCTCAAACACCTACCTCCTCCTACCAACCAGGGGCCGGATGTGATGGCTTGTGAGACGACCGGAAACTCCAAGACTCCGACACCATGAAATCTGTGTCAAAACCACCGAGCAGCATACCACCCTATATTTGTCAGGGATTGTGATACTTGTACATACTTTTTGCAGACCAAAAAAGATTCTTACAAAAATGGTGTCTTGTCTGCATAGTTTTACAAATTTTACATACTTGTTACATTTTATTCATATATTTCTATTCAATTTAATAAAACGTTTTCACTGAGGTTAATATTAAAAAAAGTTTAATAAAACATTTTTATGGTTTCAATATAAAACATTGTGGTGTATGTTTTTTATACTTACCTTACAAAAACAGAACTGCAGCACCTTGACGATAGCCTTGCAGGTATCAGGGATAATTCACCCCAAAGCTTGAGTGGAGATCCGGGTCCCAAACTTGAGGTCCTTAAACTCTTGGAAGGTGGCATCGTCCATTCGCAGGAAGTTGCGATAATATTCTGGGTTATTCTCCCTAATCTCCATCAGCAGTGACATGTAGGAACGACTCTCCCTCTCCAGCAACCAATCCTTGGTCCAACAGGACCGCTCTCTCCTCCTTCTATGCTGGGTCCTCTCCTTCTCCTCACTCATCTGGAGCACAGCATAGGACATCAGAGCTCTATGGCAGAATACAAGATAGAGCACAGAAAATAGAGCAGTATAAAGCACTTTGTAATGCCAGGCAGAACAAAGCAATGAACAGTAGAGCTATCAATGTGGAGCATTCAGCAGGGTAAAAACCAAGCCTCACTAGTCACAGAGCTAAAATGGCATCTGCTTATATACCCCCCTAGTGAAGGCCAGCCCACTATGTTAATTTAGCTCACATCTGAAGATGATTGTGTGTTTTACTGTGATGCATATGATGGGTTGTTTGTCGATCCGTCGTATGGGGGCATACGAATGGTCGTATGAGCATATGCACATCGTGTGTCCAAGAAAGCCCAAATTGTGTGTCCAGGAGCTGCCAGGATGTTGAAGGGAAATCGCGAGACGACTCAGATCAGATGCTGGTCATCCTGATGTATGACCAGCATACTTTATATTTACAAAGCTGAAAAACTTCTGAAACTACTAGGAATATACCAACAGCGGGAGGTGCTAACTGCTACAACACTGCACATACTCCAGTCAAATGGATGTGGTAAATCTATCTTTCATTTAATCTGCACCAGTACCAATAATATGTACTACTGATGGCCATGATGGACTTTTAAACTGCAATTGATTAATCGGATTCTTTTATCTATACATCACTAAGCGTAACATTATATATAACTATATATCACTAAGCGTAACATTGAGGCTATTGACGCCTCATCCCTGTTTGACTCACTTCTCTCTCTCACACGCCCTGAACAAGCCACAACCCTATACAATGCATCTTACTTCTGCCCTTGACTCTGTAGCTCTGCCAACTACTATTCACCCTCACAGATCAACACCTCAACCCTGGCACACCAAATGCACCAGATATCTTCAAAAATGCTCACGTACTGCTGAGCGACAGTGGAGGAAATCACGCTCTAAAGCAGACTTCCTTCATTTCAAATGTATGCTCTCATCCTTCAGTACTGCCCTTTCCCTCACTAAACAATCATACTTCAAAATCCTCATCTCTACCCAGTCTTCCAACCCCCAGCGCCTCTTTGCCACTGTTAACTCCCTCCTCTGCCCACCACCACCTCCTCCTAACTTTGCCACTTATTTCACATCCAAGATGGACTCCATATGTCAGAACATCACATCCCGCCAGACCAGCAACCAGCCACCACCCATCTCTTGCCACCCTTCCCCTTCCCTCTTACAAACCCTGACTTCTCCCATGTATCTGGTGAGGAAGTCATGGCCCTCATCCGTTCCTCCTCCCCCCCCCACAACCTCCCCACTTGATGACCCTATCCCCTCCGCTACCTCTCTCCTCCTGCCTGTTCCAATCTTGCCCACCTTCTCAATCTCTCCCTCTCATCAGGCACTGTGCCCACAGCTTTCAAGCATGCTTTTGTATCCCCTATTCTTAAAAAACCTACCCTTGATCCAATCACTCTCTCCAACTATTGTCACATCTCTCTCCTCCCTTTTGCCTCCAAACTTCTTGAGCGTATTGTCTATAATCGCCTCACTGCCTTTCTTTCCTCTCACTCACTGCTTGACCCATTCTAGTCTGGTTTCCGTTCTCTCCACTCCACTGAAACTGCCCTCCCAAAAGTATGCAATGACCTCCATGCAGCCAAAGCTAAGGGCCACTACTCTCTACTTATTCGTCTTGACATCTCTGCTGCTTTTGACACTGTGGACCACCCTCTCCTTCTCCAAATCCTTCACTCTCCTGGTCTGCGTGATACTGCCCTCTCCTGGCTGTCCTCCTCCCTCTCTGATCGTTTCTTCACTGTCTCCTCTCATGATGCTACCTCCCCCCACTTCCACTAACTGTTGGTGTCCCCCAAGGCTCTGTTCTTGGTCCTCTCCTTTTCTCTCTCTATACATCTTCTTTAGTTGTACTCATTAGTTCTTTTAACTTCCAATACCACCTCTATGCTGATGACACTCAAATCTACCTCTCCCCCGCTCTCCTCACTCGTACCTCCAACTGTCTTTCTGCTACCTCTTCCTGAATGTACCAGCGCTTTCTTAAACTCAACATGTCTAAGACTGAGCTGATCATCTTCCCACCCTCACGCACAACATCACCTCCCACAATCTCATTATCCATTGATGGCATGACTATCTCCTCTAGCCCCCAAGCACACTGTCTTGGCGTAATCCTTGACTCCTCCCTCTCCTTTAAACTACGCATTCAGCACCTCTCACAAACCTGTCATTTTCATCTCAAAAACATTTCCAGGATCAGACCCTTTCTGACCCAGGATGCTACTAAGATCATTATTCACTCACTGATTATTTCCAGACTGGCCTCCCTGACAATTACCTCGCTCCACTCCAATCTATCCTCAATGCTGCTGCCCGGCTCATCTTCCTCACCAAACGCACCATGTCCACCTCCCCTCTCCTACAAGCCCTTCACTGGCTTACCTTCCCTTTCAGAATCCAATTCAAACTTCTCACACTCGCTTACAAAGCCCTCACCCACTCCTCTCCCATTTAAATCTCTGACCTTATCTCCCTTTTCTCTCCCACCCATCCTCTTCGCTCTGCTAATGCACGCCAACTCTACTGTCTTCTGATTACTACCTCCCACTCCTATCTCCAAGATTTTTCACGTGCTGCTCCCTTTCTCTGGAATTCTTTACCTCTCCCCCTCACTCTCCACCTCTCTACAAAACTTCAAACGGACTCTTAAGACCCACTTCTTTACCAAACCCAGCCAAATCTCATCCTAACCCTCTGTTCCACGCTCTCTATGTACCCCATCTGTGTCACCCCTGTCTGTCCACCCCTCCCCTTAGAATGTAAGCTCTCACGAGTAGGGCCCTCTTCCCTCATGTGCTTATCCTTTTCTTACTTTAATAATCCTCAACTGCCCAAATCCCACATTTTTTTGGCCACCTTGGAACTTATCTCTGTCATTTACTGGTGTAGTTATGCTTAGTTACCCTGTACTTGTCCTATATTGTCTTCAACTGTAAGTCACTGTTTTCCTGTTTTATGTGCATATGTACTCTGTAATTGGGCACTGCGGAACCCTTGTGGTGCCATATAAATAAAGGATAATAATAATACAACTAATAAACTGTGATTAAGTAACTTTTGCTGAACAAGTTTACTATTAATTATTGCTAAAATATAAATATCAGCTTGCCATCAGTTTCTGCAGACAGAAAGGGTTCACAGTTTATTACTGGATGCATTGATGCAAAGTCTTGCTCCTATAAACATCAGCATCACTGTGCCATTTGTTGCTGCTACAGATATCAGACTGTGATTAAAATGTACTGTATGCTGCTGTGACATCAAATCAGCTCACCGTTTATTCCTGCTATTATATCAGCAGACAAAAAGGATGCACAGTATTTGTTGTGTAGATGTGAATGAGCAAATGTTGCCATTAGTAATATAAATATCAACCTACTATCTGTTGTTTTGGGAAAGGGGGTTTAACAGAGGACATCTATACTTTAGGCTATGAATATAAAATTGGTGGATTCTTGTATATATTTACACTTGTATATATTTACTGTGGAAATTTCAAATAAAAACACTGATTGACAGCACCTTCTTCTGTATTTTAAAACTTCCCTGTCAAAGTTACATGAGTTTTATATATATATATATATATATATATATATATATATATATATATTTTCCCCACTGACAGAAACGTAGGGACATACAATATATCTAGTTATGCCCCTGGGCCTGCTCATTGTAATGCAATATACAATGAACTGGAAGGCATTAGCAGGTTACATAATATGAACTGGGGCATTGTAATGTGGCACAATATGAAGTGGAGGCACTAAAGCATGGGCATAATCATAGTGGGTCCAAAGGGTACCATTGCTATATGGCCCAGAGGCTTAAGGAAACATTATAAAGTTGCATACCAATTTCCCAGATTTGCCTGTAAGCAATTGGGTCTGATCCATTGCCCAGCCTGAATTGTGTGACATTACATTTTCAGTGAGAAGTGTGTGTAGTGGATGTTATAATGGTAAGGTGGTTCGGTATGATTTACCGGTGGTCAAGATCCCGATGGCGGCGGTTGGAGGCTGAAATTAAATAATAGTAAATTAAAATACAAAGGGATTTTTTTACATACAGTATGTTAAGTCTGAAACAGAGAGAGAAAACATTATTCTCCAAAACATTTAACCTGGAGTCATAGAAAAGAAATTAACATATGAACAAAAATCCAGTTTTGTTCATCATAATATAGGGGACACTGCACCTTGGAGACGTCTGAAATCTGCTCCTTTTGATGGGTTTACCCCATAGTTCTAATGCATAACACCTTTCTTCCAGCTTAGATACCACTTTAGCACTGGATGGCAATTCTGTATGCATGGTTTGTCAGATCTGATTCTCTGTTATCCGGTGTGCAGTGAAGAGCTAGCATATAAGCTCCTGCACTTATCCAGAAGGAGTCCAGCTGAGCGCTTCTTCAGTCCAAATCTGCTATTTCCTTTTCATCCCTTTCATACAACTAGTAAGTAGGTTGTGTAGTGCAGGTGTAGTTGTGCTCTTACCTTAAGCCACTCACTCTCACTTTGAGGCTGCCGATAAAGCTAGCTAGATATAGCAGAGCATTTCTTTATTACAGGGGCCTATATACTAAACAGGGGTCTTGCACCCATCTGTGCCAAGGGCCGAATGCCGACCCAACCAGGGGGTGATTCAGCCTACTATATAGGGCCTAATGCCCATTAATAATACTAATGATATAGGGCCTAGTTCCCTCAGTGGTTTGGGCTTATTTCCCGCCTAACAAGACCCAAGAGAAAATAAGATTTTACTCACCGGTAAATCTATTTCTCGTAGTCCGTAGTGGATGCTGGGAACTCCGTAAGGACCATGGGGAATAGCGGCTCCGCAGGAGACTGGGCACAACTAAAGAAAGCTTTAGGACTACCTGGTGTGCACTGGCTCCTCCCACTATGACCCTCCTCCAGACCTCAGTTAGGATACTGTGCCCGAAAGAGATGACACAATAAGGAAGGATTTTGAATCCCGGGTAAGACTCATACCAGCCACACCAATCACACCGCATAACTCGTGATACTATACCCAGTTAACAGTATGAATAACAACTGAGCCTCACCAACAGATGGCTCATAACAATAACCCTTTAGTTAAGCAATAACTATATACAAGTTTTGCAGACAATACGCACTTGGGATGGGCGCCCAGCATCCACTACGGACTACGAGAAATAGATTTACCGGTGAGTAAAATCTTATTTTCTCTGACATCCTAGTGGATGCTGGGAACTCCGTAAGGACCATGGGGATTATACCAAAGCTCCCAAACGGGCGGGAGAGTGCGGATGACTCTGCAGCACCGAATGAGCAAACTCAAGGTCTTCCTTAGCCAGGGTATCAAACTTGTAGAATCTTGCAAAAGTGTTTGAACCCGACCAAGTAGCAGCTCGGCAAAGTTGTAAAGCCGAGACCCCTCGGGCAGCCGCCCAAGAAGAGCCCACTTTCCTCGTGGAATGGGCTTTTACAGATTTAGGATGCGGCAGTCCAGCCGCAGAATGTGCAAGTTGAATCGTGCTACAGATCCAGCGAGCAATAGTCTGCTTAGAAGCAGGAGCACCCAGCTTGTTGGGTGCATACAGGATAAACAACGAGTCAGTTTTTCTGACTCCAGCCGTCCTGGAAACATATATTTTCAGGGCCCTGACTATGTCCAGCAACTTGGAGTCCTCCAAGTCCCGAGTAGCCGCAGGCACCACAATAGGTTGGTTCACATGAAAAGCCGATACCACCTTAGGAAGGAATTGGGAACACGTCCTCAATTCCGCCCTATCCACATGAAAAATCAGATAAGGGCTTTTGCATGACAAAGCCGCCAATTCTGATACCCGCCTGGCCGACGCCAAGGCCAACAGCATGACCACTTTCCGCGTGAGGTATTTTAGCTCCACGGTTTTAAGTGGCTCAAACCAATGCGACTTCAGGAAATCCAACACCACGTTGAGATCCCACGGTGCCACTGGAGGCACAAACGGGGGCTAAATATGCAGCACTCCCTTAACAAAAGTCTGAACTTCAGGCAGTGAAGCCAGTTCTTTTTGGAAGAAAATGGACAGAGCCGAAATCTGGACCTTAATGGACCCAATTTTAGGCCCATAGACACTCCTGACTGTAGGAAGTGCAGAAAACGACCCAGTTGAAATTCCTCCGTTGGGACCTTTCTGGCCTCACACCAAGCAACATATTTTCGCCAAATACGGTGATAATGTGTTACGGTCACATCTTTCCTCGCCTTAATCAGCGTAGGAATGACTTCCTCCGGAATGCCTTTTTCCTTTAGGATCCGGTGTTCAACCGCCATGCCGTCAAACGCAGCCGCGGTAAGTCTTGGAACAGACAGGGTCCCTGCTGCAGCAGGTCCTGTCTGAGCGGCAGAGGCCATGGGTCCTCTGAGATCATTTCTTGAAGTTCTGGGTACCAAGATCTTCTTGGCCAATCCGGAAACCACGAGTATAGTTCTTACTCCTCTCTTTCTTATTATTCTCAGTACTTTGGGTATGAGAGGCAGAGGAGGGAACACATACACCGACTGGTACACCCACGGTGTTACCAGAGCGTCCACAGCTATCGCCTGAGGGTCCCTTGACCTGGCGCAATATCTTTTTAGCTTTTTGTTGAGGTGGGACGCCATCATGTCCACCTGTGGCCTTTCCCACTGGTGTACAATCATTTGGAAGACTTCTGGATGAAGTCCCCACTCTACCGGGTGGAGGTCGTGCCTGCTGAGGAAGTCTGCTTCCCAGTTGTCCACTCCCGGAATGAACACTGCTGACAGTGCTAACACGTGATTCTCCGCCCAACGGAGAATCCTTGTGGCTTCTGCCATCGCCATCCTGCTTCTTGTGCCGCCCTGTCGGTTTACATGGGCAACCGCCGTGATGTTGTCTGACTGAATCAGTACCGGCTGGTGTTGAAGCAGGGGCCTTGCCTGACTTAGGGCATTGTAAATGGCCCTTAGTTCCAGAATATTTATGTGTAGGGCAGTCTCCTGACTTGACCATAGTCCTTGGAAATTTCTTCCCTGAGTGACTGCCCCCCAGCCTCGAAGGCTGGCATCCGTGGTCACTAGGACCCAGTCCTGTATGCCGAATCTGCGGCCCTCTAGAAGATGAGCACTCTGCAGCCACCACAGTAGAGACACCCTGGCCCTTGGGGACAAGGTTATCAGCCGATGCATCTGAAGATGCGATCCGGACCACTTGTCCAGCAGATCCCACTGAAAGATCCTTACATGGAACCTGCCGAATGGAATTGCTTCGTAAGAAGCTACCATCTTTCCCAGGACTCGCGTGCAGTGATGCACAGACACCTGTTTTGGTTTTAGGAGGTCTCTTACAAGAGATGACAACTCCCTGGCCTTCTCCTCCGGGAGAAACACTTTTTTCTGTTCTGTGTCCAGAACCATCCCCAGGAACAGTAGACGCGTTGTAGGAACCAGCTGCGACTTCGGGATATTCAGGATCCAGCCGTGCTGTTGTAGCACTGTCTGAGCTAGTGCTACTCCGATCAACAACTGTTCCCTGGACCTCGCCTTTATAAGGAGATCGTCCAAGTACGGGATAATTATGACTCCCTTTTTTCGAAGGAGTATCATCATTTCTGCCATTACCTTGGTAAATACCCTCGGAGCCGTGGATAGACCAAACGGCAACGTCTGGAATTGGTAATGACAGTCCTGTACCACAAATCTGAGGTACTCCTGGTGAGGAGGGTAAATGGGGACATGCAGGTAAGCATCCTTGATGTCCAGTGATACCATGAAATCCCCCTCGTCCAGGCTCGCAATAACCGCTCTGAGCGATTCCATTTTGAACTTGAACCTTCTTATGTAAGTGTTCAGTGATTTTAGATTTAAAATGGGTCTCACCGAACCGTCCGGTTTCGGTACCACAAACAACGTGGAATAATAACCCCTTCCCTGTTGCAGGAGGGGTACCATGATTATCACCTGCTGAGAGTACAGCTTGTGAATTGCCTCCAGCACTGCCTCCCTGTCTAGGGGAGTTGTTGGCAAAGCTGATTTGAGGAAACGGCGAGGGGGAGACGTCTCGAATTCCAGCTTGTAACCCTGAGATACCACTTGTAGAATCCAGGGATCTACCTGTGAGCGAGCCCACTGGTCGCTGAAGTTCCGGAGATGGGCCCCCACCGCACCTGGCTCCGCCTGTGGAGCCCCAGCGTCATGCGGTGGACTTAGAGGAAACGGGAGAGGGCTTTTGCTCCTGGGAACTGGCTGTATGGTGCAGCTTTTTCCCCTTGCCTCTGCCTCTGGGCAGAAAGGACGCGCCTTTAACCCGCTTGCCTTTCTGTGGCCGAAAGGACTGTACCTGATAATACGGTGCTTTCTTTGGCTGTGAGGGAACATGGGGTAAAAATGACGACTTTCCAGCAGTTGCTGTGGAGACAAGGTCCGAGAGACCCTCCCCAAACAATTCCTCACCTTTGTAAGGCAAAACCTCCATGTGCCTTTTAGAATCTGCATCACCTGTCCATTGCCGGGTCCACAATACCCTCCTGGCAGATATGGACATTGCATTTATTCTAGATGCCAGCCGGCAAATATCCCTCTGGGCATCTCTCATATATAAGACTGTATCCTTAATATGCCCTATGTTTAGCAATATAGTGTCCCTGTCCAGGGTATCAATGTTATCAGACAGGGAATCTGACCACGCGGCTGCAGCACTGCACATCCATGCTGAAGCAATAGCCGGTCGCAGTATAAAACCTGAGTGTGTATACACAGACTTCAGGATAGCCTCCTGCTTAGGGCCCCCGATGGCTTTTGAGACGCCTGGGCAGGCACGGGCTGAGAAGCTGGCTGTCCCACATCTGTCATGTCGTCAAACCTTTTGTGTAAGGAGTTGACACTGTCACGTACTTCCTTCCACATATCCATCCACTCAGGTGTCGACCCCGCAGGGGGTGACATCACATTTATAGGCACCTGCTCCGCCTCCACATAAGCCTCCTCATCAAACATGTCGACACAGCCGTACCGACACACCGCACACACACAGGGAATGCTCTGACTGAGGACAGGACCCCACAAAGCCCTTTGGGGAGACAGAGAGAGAGTATGCCAGCACACACCAGAGCGCTATATAATGCCGGGATTTACACTACTCACAGTGATTTCCCTTATAGCTGCTTATTACACAGAATTGCGCCTAAATGTAGTGCCCCCCCTCTCTTTTTTACCCTTATGTAGTCTGAAACTGCAGGGGAGAGCCTGGGAGCGATCCTTCCAGCGGAGCTGTGAGAGGAAATGGCGCCAATGTGCTGAGGGAGGGGTGGTTATAAGACAGAACGGGGAGCAGGAGAGAGAGAGAGAGAGAGAGAGAGAAAGAGGGTTTCAGGGAGAGAGAGGAAGAGAGGAGGGGAACAAGGGAGAGAGAGAAGGGGGAAAATGAGTGAGACTATCAGGGAGAAAGAGAAGAGTGAGTGAGATAGTGTGAGAGAGAGAGAGGGGGGGTGTCAGGGAGAGAGGGGGGTCAACCAATGAGAGGGAGGTTTTGGGAAACAGTCAACAAGCACAGCAATTTAAGTCAAAGTAGTTAGAGAGGGGTCAAAGAAAAGTCCACATCAAAAAGACATCAAATAACTAGCGTATATTTAATAAAGCAGGTGGAGGTGCGCCCAGAGAGTAAATATAGTATTGACAGAAAAAGAGAGAAAGAAACTCTCTTGGAATTAGTTAAAACTTAACTTTTATTAGTTAGAATTAGAATAGATATATGATAGCTCTCAGATAAATTTCACATCAGGCATAATACAAGAAAGAAATTTCTAGGGTTGGCGAAAATATCAGGAATAATATTAAGAAATTTGAGTTAAATGACTGAATTCAAAACATATAGGCAGTACAATATAAATATAATGACAGTCTGATACTGTTAGAAAATTGTACAGAACCTGAAATGTAGATAATAAAAAAGAAGGAAGCTTCGATATACTGTAAGGCATTTCATCAATTATAGGTCCCACTGACACTATATTAGGCCGAAGCAATTTCCACACACACAATAAATTAGTAAAACATGCAGTCACAAAATACATGATTGGCATATGCAGTCCATCTCAATAACCTGGATGTTAATGGTTAATAGATTCCCTCTGTATGATAACAAACAATAGTGTGTTGCTGAACTGGATAACAATGTGTCAATGTAAAACTTAATGTGATACAATACTGCTGTGTAAGGGTAATGAAAGAAACAAATCAGAATCATTAAAGTGCAGTTCAAAATAAGTCTGCGCATAGATGGATACAATGTATAAGTTAGCTAGCAGTGAAAATATTACGGATTAGTTTAGATTCAATGATGTATCTACCACAATAAAACCATGCATGGGTACACTCAGGGGTGATAGAAAAGAAGGTCTCACATGTATGAGCTCTGTAGGGCAGCTGCTGCTCTGTCATATGCAAAGGGTCACAATGATAACAGACTGTGTGTGTCCGCAGAGCCGGCACTCTAGAGAGGAGACAGAGGTATATAGAATGTCTGCTATTAGAAAAATGGAGGCAGATTGTCACTGATGAATTTAATTAATTAAATTCAGTGCAGGGACACTGCTGACACATGATCCAATGAGAGGACTTTGGATTGGAGAGGTAGAGAGATGAGATGAGGTGTGGTCAGAGGAGAGGAATAGAGCTGGAGAGGGGTATAACAAAGTTCCGGTGAGGTTCTGGAGAGCCGCTGCTGCCTGCTGTGTGTGACATATAGTTACAGTGGACAGCGGTGAGCGGATCCTGCCGCAGCTGTGACCAGATAGAAGGAAGAAAGAGTGGGCGGCTGTGGAGAGCCGTTGAGTCAGCAGTGTGCCCTGTTGCAGTACCCTGTTTTGAATTGAGTAATTCAACTCAAATTTCTTAATATTATTCCTGATATTTTCGCCAACACTAGATATTTATTTCTAGTGTTATGCCCCATGTGAAATTTATCTCAGAGGCTATCGTATATATCTATTCTAATTAGAACTAATAAAAGTTAAGTTTGAACTAATTCCATTTTTTCATAGACAAGGCGTGCCACAACAAGACAGTTTCTTTCTCTGCTTTTTCTGTCGAGAGAGAGAGGGTGACAGGGAAAGAGAGAGAATGAGAGAAAGAGAGTGGAGAGCAAGAGAGAGGGTGTTAGGGAGAGTGAGAGGGTGTTAGAGAGAGAGAGAGAGAGAGAGAGAGAGAGAGAAGGAAAGAAAGAAGGATGAGAGGGGAGGGAGAGTGAGGGGGAGATAAAAGGAGGGAAAGAGACGGTGTCAGGCAGAGAGGGAAAAGGAGGGGGAGTGAGCGGGAGAAAGACAGAGGGTGTCAGGGAGAGAGAGGGGAGAGCCAGTAAGAGGGAGGGGGGAGCGTGCTAGAGTGAGAGACAGAGGGTGTCAAGGAGAGAGATAGAGTATCGGCGAGAGAAAGAAGGAAAGAGAGAGGGGAGAGAGACAAAGAGGGAGGGGAGCAAGTGGGAGAGATCGGGGGTGTCAGGGAGGGAGCAAGATGGACACGGGGGAGAAAAAGACGGAGATAGTGTCAGGGAGAGAAAGTGATATAGAGAGGGACAGACTGAGAGGAGAAAGAGGGAAAGAGAGAGGGGAGACACAGAGAGAGGGTAGAGTAATGAGTGGGAGAGAGCATAAGAGAGAGCGCATCAGAGAGAGAGAGAGAGAGGGATGGGAGAGAGAGAGAAATAGATAGAGAGGGAGAGAGAGATGGATAGAGATGGAGGGGAGAGAGAGAGAGAGAGGAGAATGAGAGAGGGGGGATAGAGAGAGGTGGGAGAGGTAGAGAGGGGAAAGATAGAGAGGGGGAGAGATAGAGAGAGAGAGGGGAGAGATAGGGAGGAGGGGTGGGGAGAGACAGAGAGGGGGAGAGATAGAGAGGGAGGAGGGGTGGGGAGAGACAGAGAGGGGGAGAGATAGAGAGGGAGGAGGGGTGGGGAGAGACAGAGAGGGGGAGAGATAGAGAGGGAGGAGGGGTGGGGAGAGACACACTACCTGTTCCAGCCTTGCTAGGTATCAGCACAGGTCTCTGATGGGGGTGGGCACTTCACGGCATTAGGCCCCGCCCCCTTCCCACCCACGAATCGCGGCAATGCAGTCCCCTGCTGCCAGGAGCTGGCCAGGTGGACTCGAGTTGTCCCGATCGCCGATATTTGTCGCATTGTGGGGTCCCCTGGATGACCACCCTGTCTGTCCTATAATCCGGCCCTGCACAAACACACAGCACGCTGGCACTACAGCGCCTCAGCAGTGCCACCACCATGCCAGGCTACAGCTGCCGGGAAGAAACGCCGGCACTGCCATAATCATACTCTGACTCACCATATGTCCACATGGTGCTGCTCAGGGGATCTCTGCTGTACATGGTTCTCCTGCTGGTGCCCCTGCTTCCTTGCTGCCTGAAGAGCTGCAGGGATCCATCAGAACGGCTATCATGCAGGGGGGTCCCAGCGGAAGTGGCTGTCCAGCCTGTCCTCGGAACAGGGGTGGAGAAGTGCCAGGTACTGGGGGGGTGGGCGGCATCAGGTCACGGTGGTGTATGGAGCACATGGGGGACCAGCTGACCTACGCACGCTGACACACTGATGTCCCCTCTGGCAAAAGAGATGCGCGGGTGCACGCCGCACACTCGTCAGACTACGGGTGTAAATTGCTGAACAGAACAGATCTCAGAGATCAGTTCTTGGCATCACCGTGTGTCTAGAAGAAGACCTTCATTTTTCCCTCAGGCAGCCTCAGCGGGCCGCCCTTCAGGTCCCGACGCCCATAGGCAGCTGCCTAAAGCTGCCTAATGGAAGCGCCGGCCCTGTGTGTGGTGTGCACAGGGAGCAATGGCGCACAGCTGCAGTGCTGTGCGCTACCTTAATGAAGACAGGAGTCTTCAGCCGCCGATTTTGAGGAAGATCTTCTTGCTTCTGGCTCTGCAAGGGGGACGGCGGCGCGGCTCCGGGACCGGACGATCATGGACGGGCCCAGTGTTCGATCCCTCTGGAGCTAATGGTGTCCAGTAGCCTAAGAAGCCCAAGCTAGCTGCAAGCAGGTAGGTTCGCTTCTCTCCCCTAAGTCCCTCGTAGCAGTGAGTCTGTTGCCAGCAGATCTCACTGAAAATAAAAAACCTAAAATATACTTTCTTTTTCTAGGAGCTCAGGAGAGCCCCTAGTGCGCATCCAGCTCAGCCGGGCACAAAATTCTAACTGAGGTCTGGAGGAGGGTCATAGTGGGAGGAGCCAGTGCACACCAGGTAGTCCTAAAGCTTTCTTTAGTTGTGCCCAGTCTCCTGCGGAGCCGCTATTCCCCATGGTCCTTACGGAGTTCCCAGCATCCACTAGGACGTCAGAGAAATTGTAATTGTATAGGACCTAGTACCCACAATTTCCAACCCTATTGCATGCCTAACAATGGGCAATATCAACACTAATTATATAGGGTCTAGTGTTTAAGTGCTTGTATAAGCCAGCACCAGTTGGCGGGGTGATGACACAGAGAGCTACGGTTGGCTGACCGTGGCAATCTCGTATTTTATTGCTTATGACTTTTTTTTTTTTAACAATGCAGAGCTCTGAAAGGCGTGTCCTGAATCTCTGCAAATTCAGGCCCACTGGCTTTGTGCATGTGGGAGTTTCATTCCATTGATGGACCCACAGTGGCTGCTGTTACACTGTCAGTTGGGAGTCTGGATTCTCTGGGGTCCAGGCCAGCAGCAGACTCTTTGAGACTCAGGCCTCGATCTTGCTAGGGCCTCCTTCAGGCTCTGCTGACCAGAGGACAGGACTTAAATCATTGCAGATTGGATGGGTTTTGATAGTAAATGCTTCCGTTGCCTCTGGAATTTTTGACACTGGGTCCTACATTGTAAGATATCACTCTGCAACTCGCCTGGATATTACTTTGTTTATATGTTATCATCTGCAAAATGACCCGTGATGGATTATTATGGTGCTTCTGCCACCTCTTCAATATCTTTATCGCTAAGACATAATTGTAATATTCTACTGTTACCTTAATTGAAACGAAAAAACAAACAAAAAAACAGCATAATCTAAAAATATATGAAAATATATTTACCTTTGAGCCACCAAACACAGTATACACCTTTTCCACTGCCTTCACAAACCCGAGTTTTTGCACATGTACATGCATCAATCCGGGTTTATGCTCAGTTGAAAAGGGTCCAAAAAAACACCCAGGTCCAGTGACCCAGGAGCTGTGAGGAGAGTGACCTGTGAGTTAGAGGAACTTGTTTGGGGGAGGGGGTGTGGGGAGAAGATGAACATACCTTGGCCACTGTCACAGCACCCTCCGCTCAGATACACCAACCTAAAGTAGATGGGCGGCCACGACAAAGGTTTTACTCAAGCTGCCACCACGAAGAGTATTAGAATGGCACTCTTGCATTCGCCAGATACATAAATCACACAATTATTACCTCCATATAGCATGGGCCATTCCAGGCACGTGAATTCGTAAGAGGCACAGAGAGACTCTAATAAGTTTTTAGATTTATTGAGAACTATCTCCAGAGTTAAGTTATACAGAAAAACAGGTAAAAAAGACACACAATTATGAAATTTGCACAGATTAACATCAAGAAACTAAAGGGGATAAAAGTCAGAACCCTAAGTTAACGGTACTCTGAGGCTTAGGTGATCTGAGGGAGAGAGGCCCCAGGAAGCAGAAGCTGGTCCCACTCTTAGCACAAAGCTACTCTCCTCAAGAGTGAACCCTGGATGCTGCCTTCCATTCCTTCTTATGGCTGACAGCTACTCTAAGAGAAAGCCCCCCACCATTGGGTTTTAACCCATTTATTGCTGGACATTAATGAATCAGTCACTCGCTTCCAAGTAACTGTCTACCAGTAGATACGGGGGTTGGGGATGTTCCCATAACTCTTTAGGATTTTCACTTCTTGACCTGATCTGAAGGATCTGGTTTCTAAAAAAGTGAAGCATAAAGCTTTAACACACCACCTTTTATGACTGGCATGAGATTGTTATCTGTTTCCGGACTCCAAAGAAGACCATAAACTATCCCCCCCCCCCCCAGGCCATAATCAGGACACAGCATAGCAGCCAGTTTAATACATACTATCAACTCACATCTAAAATCTTAGGTACAGAGAGACTTTGAGGAATTGTCGTAACCCGTGGCAATGCCATAGCCATGTTCACTCCAGGACACCCATCCAGCCAGTGGGAATGGTGGTGAATAGTACCAGCCAGGGGAGGTAGTTATTACCTCTACATCACTGAGGGGACGTACCTTAAGCCCATGTCAAGGCACGCATGTCATAGCTGCCTCCCCTGGTACTGTATTTAATGCAGTGATACTACCCGTGGTGCAGCTCTGCCCCCAGATCCAAGCAGTTTCTGATTCCTAGGAGGCAGAACTCTTGCTGCTTCTACTGTCCCTATGTATTTACTGCAGAGCGCAGCAACTTCATACTCCAATGAAAATAGCAGATCTTTACCCTTAAACATAGAATTTGACAGCAGATAAGAACTAATTGGCTCATCTACCCAGGTACACAAGCACACACTCTTAAACACTAGGGTTAATTTTTGTTGTTTTTGTTGGGAGCTAATTAACCTACCAGTATATTTTCGGATTGTGGGAGGAAACTGGTGTACCTGGAGAACACTATTGTTTAGAGATGTCCAGTCTGATTACATCATACTTGCCTACTTTTATTGTCTCCTCTTGTGGAGAAGCTCGGAGAGGAGATGCAGCAGGGGACTTCAGAGGGCGGGTCCGGACTGTCATGTCATTAGGCCCCACCCCCTAGATGGGGAAATTCCCATGATTTGTGGGTTTGCTGGTAGGGGCTGAATGAAGCAATTTGTGTCTTTTAGTCTTGCCCCCACTTAACTAGGAAGCAGAGGGATGCAGGAGGGCCACCTACCCTTCCAGGGCTGTGGCAGGACCCTAAAAATCGGGAGTTTCCCGCACCTTCCAGGAGGGTAGGCAAGTATTGATTACATTCCAAAGATTTTAGACCATAGTGTAGTGCCTCTTTGTAGGAATATGTTATTTGAAAGTGTATGATACAGGGGTTCCCAATCATGGCCCTCAAGTTACACTAACAGTCCAGGTTTTAAGGGCAGCCATACTTGAGCACAGGTGACTGATGTGTTATAACACAGATCAGTGGAAATATCAGCTATTTTCTTTTGAGTATGACAGGTGAGGCTCTGCTTCCCTTGACTATATGTCCCTGGTACAGTGTGTATGGTAGCAGGAAAGACTATAGCCCAGCTGTGGTCATGAACATAGCTCTGTCACCATAGGATCCCACCATGTTCAGTCAAAGCACGGCTAGCTGACTCATTAGTATCACATAAGAAGGCGAAAAATACGTTATGGTAAGAACTTACCGTTGATAACGGTATTTCTCCTAAGTCCACAGGTATCACAAGATAACAATGGGATATGATGGAGCGTCAGCAGATTGGCACCAATCCGTCAAAGCTTTCTGGCCTCCCAGGATGCAACGAGCCCATCCATATATCCCCGCCCACTGGCTCAGGCAAATCAGTTGTATTCCAAAGCAGAAGGCAGGAGCATCATGTAGAGCCCTAATCAGGCGAAAAGAACACACATGCACACCCTTCCGTACAAGAAGGAAGAGGTTAGTCAGTAAAAGGATCTTCAAATCAGGTGCGTCAGGGTGGGATCCCTGTGGAACCTGTGGACTTAGGTGAAATACCGTTATCAACGGTAAGTTCTTACCATAATGTATATTGCTCCGGCAGGGTCCACAGGATAACAATGGGATTTCCCAAAGCAGTTTAGAGTTGGGGAAGCTCCTGATGCACAGGAGAATCCTTCACCCAAATTCAGCATTGTGAGAGGCAAAGGTATTCAAGGCATAATGTCTAATGAATGTGTAGATGAAAGACCATATGGCTGCCTTACATACCTGTTCTCTTTAAGCACCACAATGTGCTGCCCAAAAGGACCTAACTTACAAGTAGAATGAACAGAGACATTAGCCAGAATAGGGAGATCAGGTTAGAGAATATGCTTCTGAAATCATCATGTGAAGCTATCTTTGCCAGCATCTGTTTACCAGCAGGCCATCCTCTCTTGTGAAATCCATAGAGAATGAAAAGTGAATATGCTTTTCTGATGGCACTGGTACAATCCACGTAGATCCCTAATGCAAGGATCACGTCCAGCAATGCATCTCCCGCAGAAGGGCCAGAACCTGAAAGGCTGGGACAACCCTTTCTTCGTTAAGGTGGAACTTAGTCATCACCTTGGGAAGATACCCAGATCTAGATCTGAGAACTGGTTTATCTGGATAAAAAAACTCAGAAATGGGAAACAATATGACAATGCCCCCAAGTCTGATATTCCTCTAGCTGACACCGTAGTCAGTAGAAACATCATTTATGATCCATTTTAATAAGGGTTCAAATGGGCAACTTGAAGGGCTTTGAGGACGAACCCAATTCCCACAGCCCTGTAGGAGTAACAACCAGAAGCTGAATGTGCTGCATACCCTGGAAAAAAATACGCACATCCTGTAAGTTGGTCATTTACTTTTGGAACCATACAGTCAATGCCGACCGTTGCTCTTTCAAGGAAGCCACCTTCAAACCCTTATCCGTTCGTGCTCGAAAGAATGCTAAGACCCCGGAGCTCTGAAAGATTTAGGGTCCAACCTTCTTTCACTGCACCCATGAATATAGGCTTGCTATATTTGGTGATAAAGGCAAGCTAATGAAGGTTTCCTTGCTCTGAACACTGTTTGAATCACCTGTTGAAAATATCCTCTTAACTTCAGGATATAGGTTTCAAAGGCCACGCTGTCAAAGACAGTCGATCCAGATGTCTGTGATAACCAGGACCCTGCGTTAGTAGGTCTGGACGTTGAGGGAGCAGAAGTAGAGCATCCATTGCCATTCTCTACTGGTCTTCCTGTTGTAACTTTCTCACCACCCTGGTTAATAGGGTAGAGGAAAACCCATCCGCCAGACGAAGGTCTCATCTCACCGATAAGGCATCCACAAAGATCACCCTGGGATCCTTTGTTCTTGACCCATATGTGAGCACTTTGTTGTTCAACCAAGCTATGAGATATAGCTCTGGCAAGCACCTCTTGTTTACTAGAATCCGGAAGATCTCTGGGTGTAGAGCCCATTCACTTCCCTGAATGGTGTGTTGACTTGAGAAAGTCTGCTTCCCCGTTTAGGATTCCCTAAATGAGAATGGTGGACAAGGTTGGATGATGAAGTTCTGCCCCCTTAGGTATGTGACTTACTTTCTTCATCACTTTTCGGCTGAGAGTTCCTCCCTGATGTTGAGGTACACTACTGCCGTCGCATTGTCCGAGTGGAACTGGACTGGTTTTCCCTGAAGACTGTCCTATGCCTACACCAGTGCCCTGTATATGGCCCGAGGTTCCAACCTTTATCGGTAGTCAACTTTTTTATTTGGGAACACAATCTTCCAGACACTGATCCCCAGTGTCAGAATCTTCCCAATCTGAAATCAAAATGATTTCTCTTTGTCCAGCTGGGATGTCTGTAGCCACCAGGCTAACGACCTTCTTACTTTTATCGTAAGTACCATAATCTGTCTTTATTATCTGATGTAATCCATTAATACCTACAACACCTTGTATTCCCAGCTGGTCCCTCCAGGTACCAACCAAGCCAACACTGCTGATCTTCCACGATCCGATGAGATCTGGGCATATCCAGTGTGGTATGACTGTAGATTCTATTTGGTAAGAATCAGACGCTGCAGAGACCTAGAGTGGAATTGTGCATACTCCCTCCTGTCGATGCAGATACCATCAAACCCATCACCCGCATTGCTGCGTGAATGGATACCGTTTGACTGTGTGGCAAGTCCTCAATCCTATACTGAACCCTGGATATCTTTTTGCGAGGTAAAGATTACTCTCTGCAGACCTGATCCAGTACAGCCCCCAAGTGAGTCATCCGGTGTGATGAAACTGGAGACGATTTTTCCCAAGTTATGAGTCACTTGCCTCTGCAAACACGTTATTGTCTGTTGCAGATGACAAAAGAGCAATCTCTGTGACTGTGCCAGAATTAAAAGATCGTCTAGGTATGTGAAAATCCTTAACCCCTGCTGGCGGAGATAAGGTGTTATCACCCCCATATTCTTGGTAAATACTCTGGGGACTGTGGCTAACCCAAAGGGTAAGGCCTAGAACTGAAATTGCTGTTTGAAGGATAGCAAACCTTGGATAACACTGATGGACAGTGGTATAGGAACATGTAGGTAAGCAGTCTGTATATCCAGGGATGCCATAAAACCCCTGGCTCCATGCCACACATAAGGAATGTAACGATTCCACGTGCAACCGAGGTTCCAAATGTATTTGTTCAGCATTTTAGGATTGAGCATGGGCCGAAATGACCCATTTGGCTTTAGACTAAAACCAGGTTAGAGTAAAACCTTGTCCTCATTTGCCAGAATAACTGGAATGACTATTCATGAGTGAAGCAATTTCTGACCTGCTTCTTGCAAAGCCATGGCCTTTGTCTCTAGCCAGGACAGGCTGTCTTGAAGGTGAAAGCATAAACTAGAGATACCGTGCCAGATCTGTGTGACCTGAAGAAGTCGACCCCCCAGCCTGGGGTTTCCCAGGCGGAGGCCCACACCATCAGACTGATGGTTTATTTTTTTTAAAGCACCTGGTATTCCCAGATGTTCTCCCATCCGAGTACTAACCACGCCCAACACTGCTTAGTTTAAAAAATCAGATGATATTGGGCCTATCCAGTGTGGCATAAGCTGTAGATCTTCTGGTAGCCCAATGCTTTCCTAATCTTCCCCGACTTGTTAGATACCAAAAAGGGCCGAAATGCGGAACTTTTAGGTTTGAAGCTGTATGTGGAAGGAATCTGACCTTCTTGGGAGTCTGCTTCTGACTCCAGAATATCTGTCAATTCTTACCAAAAATAATATTTTCAGAAAAATACAATGATTCCCAAACCTTCCTAGATTCTGAATCAGCTTCCACGTACCCAGCTAAACTGCTCTACGAGCAGGTATAGTTGGGGCTGATGCCATGGAATAAATATTTTGCCCATATCCAATGCTTCCAGGAACATTGCAGCTTTTTTATATGAGCTATATGAGATCTTTGCTCTATTGAAAAATCTCCTTCCAATGCATCAGCCCAGGCAACCACTGCCTTTGCCATTCAAGCCGAAGCCAAGGCTTGGCCTTATGACTGCCCTAGACAGGAAAAAAAATGTGTCTTTTTTTTTTTTACCCATCCACTCTCCTATCCATGACGTTGAAAGCAAAGATAATGTAGATTATTTCACATCTACTTTAGGAGCAACCTCCCCCCCCCCCCCCCTTTTTTTTTTTTAAACAATCCCTAACTGGAAGAGGATAATTGGAATTCCATTTCTTAGGAATTCTAAACTTCTTATCGGGCATAGCCCAAGCCTCTTCCATGATTTCTGTCTGTTCTGACCCTGGAAACTCAGGTTTTGGGATGTTTAAACACAGGTGCCTTGGTTTTTAACACAGGCTCTGCTGTATCATCTAAGGATAGAATGGCTTCACTGCTTTCATTAACTCAGCTAAATTCCAGAGCTGAGACCTACCTCTTTTTCATATGATGAAGTAGAATAAATTGGGCTTTTATCTTCTGATAAATCTGAACAATGTGTAGCCTGTGAGGGTGAAGATTTACTTACCACCGGTTCTGAGAAGCTGCTGCTAGGAGTAATACACCATAGGTGGATCTGCATGTAAGGGCTAATAGTGTAACCCTATTCCTGGTACAGAATTTTGGGGGAATTATCCATTCAACTTATTGGATAAAGTCTGTGCAAAGATACACTTGTACCTGTATCTGTCTTGTATCTTTGCTGAGCTAAAACATTATGCACACAAGCCATCCTGAACCAGATCATGAGTATAATACAGCTTTGCAAAACAAACATGGTATGAGTCTCCTCACCATTGCCGCTCTTATACATGATAAATAATCAGCACTTCCACAGTGTACTACACAATTTTGTGACTGTAATCACTTTAACCTTTTTTTTTTTAAATGATATCCATTCGACCCTACTCATGCACCAGGATTGAGGATCCGCAAAACAAACTGACAGACATATAGTAAAGTCAGCATCATACTAGCAGTCAGTCACATTATACGTTAGTATAATAAGCAATATGAGTACATCATCAACTACAATAACATTTTAAGTATGTAGGAGAACACATTTACTGAGTCATGTTTAACAGATCTAACGTATTCAGACGCAATGCGAAAGAAACAACAGCAATGGTTACAGACTCATATGCAATATGCACTTATCTAACTATTCGTACTCAAAAGGTAGATAGAAATTTAATGCTGTATTACCCGTACTCAGTAGAGTGGGATACAGGGAGACTCATCCCGCTTCTAAGATCTATCATATGTTAGCGAACGCTGAGTGGATCCAGACGCTACTAGCGTACACTGCCGCTCCATAACTTAGTGAACACAGACACACCAGTCACACAGCCGCCTATGCTGCGACCGAGTCCCCTCATGGTAGCGACCAGTGAACATAGATGCATCGGTCACACAGCCGCCTAAGCCCGGGTCCCCTCGTGGTAGCGTCTGGGACGGAAGCGAGGAAACAGTTCATGGCGGGAGACTCGGCGGAAACTGGTCATGAACCGGGGAGAGGGGCAACCAGGAGAGCGTCTGACTCCCCACTGCTTACATCAACCCTAGGGATCGCGGCCTCATACTATTCCTGGAGCCTCCGATCCCTAATGCCTGGCGTTGGTGCACCCGGGGTGGCAGCCGCGTCAGCTACTGTTTGGTAGTCTCCTCCCAAAACAGTGTGGCTGTGTCCGTATTCCATCTACTGAGCGGAATCGATGCCATACCTTCTCCCCATGCTCCAGCCACAGCCTGGTAACGTCTGCTGGACTTGCTAGTATATCCGACACAGACGACCGCTGAAACAGCACTGTACTCGTGGGTAAGCGTTGTCGCGACCCGGCGGAGAGTTGTTGGAGCGACTCTTTGTAAGGTACATATAAGACGCTGTTTAGAAAGATCACTCAAAAATTAGTAAGACTATAACAATAAAATAAGAAAGCTTAGGGCTTCTAAAAAACAGCAGCCCTCTGACCATGGTCCGGCTCCTGCCGCACCAAACAAAAAACTGATTTGCCTGAGCCAGTGGGTGGGGATATATGGACGGGCCCGTTGCATCCTGGGAGGCTAGAAAGCTTTGAGCGATTGGTGCCAATCCGCTGACGCTCCATCATATCCCACTGTTATCCTGTGGATAACCTGTGGACCCTGCCGGAGAAATGCAGCATGTGCTGTATCTCCCTGACGTAGTGGCCCGAGTGTTCAATAGCTGTGTGTTCTGTCCACGGGTTAGTGCAATATATATCACTGCTATGTTCTAGACATGACAGAGTTTCTCTAGGAGTGATGCTGCAGTGACTTGAATCATAACCGTAACAGCAGATTTGACTGAGCAGTATAAGAGATGGAATGGAGCTGCTGTGTATGCCCAGTGGCAGCAGCTTCTTCTGCCCAGTCTAATAAGTACACACAAAATAGTGCAAGACAGTTCTGACCATCCAAACATACTACCAGCAGCATAGTATTGTACAGTGGTTCCCAAACTTGGTCCTCAGGACCCCACACAGTTCATGTTTTCCAGGTCACCTGTGGATCTTTGAAATGTGACAGATGGTGATACACCTGTGCCCAGCTAGGTGATATTGAAAACGTGACCTGTGTGGAGTCCTGAGGAACCAGTTTGAGAACCACTGGTATGGTACATTTCCAATTATCTTTTCTTCTCCTAATCAGGTGACCAAACAGTTTTTGTCGTCACAGAAATAAATTTATAACGAAACTAAAGTAAATAAATGTGCGGTTTCCCTAAGCCCAAAAACGTATACGTGTAAACTAAGTGTCAGACTCCCCTCGCTCAGTCCTCTCCCTGTGAGAACATAAGAATTTCCCTCAACCTAAGCTGCTTTTTACATACCTCCCAACTGTCTCGTTTTTTCGGGGGATAGTCCCATTTTTGGGGACTGTCCCGCTGTCCCACCTGTGGGCCGCAGTGTCCAGAGTGTGTGGAGGGGGATGGGGGGGCAGCTGAGAGGCGCCTGTCTCTTGCTGCTCTGCTGCATGCGCACAGCGTGTATTCACGGTAGAGGGACTGGGCTCATAGCCAGCAGTACATAGAGCGCTGGCCATGCCCCCACAGTGGTGAAACCAGGGGCATGGCTCGCGATGGTTGCACTCCCGCAACGCCCAGTCCCCTTTTTCATATGCCACACTCGTGGCTAAGCCGCGCAAGAGAGTCCCTCTTTGTCATCTCAAGATGTTGGGAGGTATGCCTTTTACCAGTATGTTTCCTCTATCCATTATTAACACCCCTGTTTGCTGTTCTTCCATTTTTCTAGAATAACAACCCAAACACTTAAAAATATTACATTGGTGTGGAGACCAGGGCAGCATCAGGGCTGGTGTGGGCCCCGGGGCAACTGAGATGTGAGATCCCCCACCAATAAAAATTACGATCCACCGGCCTCCATTATTAAGGACAAATGGGGAGTTTACTCACACCAACTGGTGATGCTGTTAAACTAAAGGTGTGTGTGGAACAGCTGAAAAGGATGTCTTGCAAATTCATATGTTATATAATGAAAATGTGTACTGTGTTTTTATATAGATGAATTAACAATCAAAATGTAAATAACACCTTGGCACTGGATATATAATTATAGCATAGCAGGGCTTACATATACAGTGGTATCCGTTCAGATGGTCGGCAATGTTAAGTTCGACACTTATTAGGTCAACACTGACATGGTCGACGTGGACAAATGGTCGACATGAAAAGGTCGACCTGGTTTTAAAAAAAATATTATTTTTTTAAACTTTTTCATACTTTACCATCCACGTGGACTACGATTGGGAATAGTAACCTGTGCCGAGCGCAGTGAGGAACCTTGCCCGCAGCATAGCGAGCCATGCAAGGGGACGCGGTACACTAATTGGGGTTCCTGGTCATGTTACGGAAAAAATGACACCAAAAACAGTTAGAAAATCCATGTTGACCTTTTCATGTGTAGACCATTTGTCAGTGTCGACCAATAGTGGTCAACCTAATGACTGTCGGCCTTAACATTGTCGACCATTCATACCGGAACCATATACAATATGGGACATGTACACAGACATACTGTACATAACATACATGATGCTTTGCAAATGAAGAACTGATATATTATTGATACAGTTTAACTGATTAATGAAGTGTCGGGAATGATGTGTGTTCAGGTATTGCTATTTGCAGAGTTTTAAAGGCACACACCAGCGGATGACTCAAGCTATGAACATCTTAGGTACTTAACTAATAGTGTTGGTTTTAGCAAAGTATAACAGGTACAGCTATACTTTGCATACACACTGGTTCTTACTACTCCTTATGCATCAAAGCTTCAGCATAGTGGGGTTCTATACAGCTCACCAGGCGGTAAGTGTATGCTGCTTGCAGGTAGTGGTACAGATATGCCGGAGCAGGGCTCTCTGGAGCTAAGCATGTAGACTTGTGTCTCCTGCCATGTCACATTACAGTTTCATACAGTACTATATACAAGACTGCTGTGGCACAAGGTGCAGCAGTACAACCATACGGGTGTAGTCTGGTATGCCGGCGGTCGGGCTACCGCTGACCAGCATACCGGCGCCGGAATCCCGACCGCTGGCATAGCGACAGCGTGGCGAGCGCAAATGAGCCCCTTGCGGGCTCACTGCGGGCACGGTAGTGTGCCACGCCATCTATTCTCCCTCCAGGGGGGTCGTGGACCCCCAAGAGGGAGAAAAAGTGTTGGTATATTGGCTGTCGGGATTCCGGCGCCGGTATACTGTGCGCCGGGATCCCGACAGCCGGCAAACTGAAGACCACCCCAACCAACTTTTTCATACTCCTCTCTGGCAAAATCCTTAGCAATTTGAAGGAGAGGGGGGGTCCACATCTTTAGGACCCACCCCATCACAGTAAGTCATGATAATAGCGGCTCCCCAAGGAAGGGGATGGGCTAAAATGACAGTAGTTTGTGTCATTTTAGCCCTGTTTCCTCCATACAGGCCCAGCATTATCTCTCCTTCCTGCTCACTTTACTAGGAAGTGGGCGAAAAGCGGGAGGGGTACGCACTCCTCTAGGGGTGGAGGGGACTACCCGAAAAAATGTGCGTCTTCTGCGACTTTTGGGAAAGCAGGTAATTATGAGTACAACAGACTGGAGGACAGACCATCCTGGGTCCTAGTGACCATTATGTATGCACAGTGAGGAGATAGAAAGCAGTGCGATCCTGGACTAACAGAAAGCAGGTACAATGTACTAGTGCCATTGAAAGTAGAAATATATAAAAATGACCACAGAGACAAAAATGGGCTCGGAAGGATGACAAGGATAAGGAAATGGCGATCAGTCTTGGAAGTCCAATCATTAATCAATAAATCCAGTAGAATAGGTACGCACCCTCTTCAAACAAACGTATGCTTACCAGATGGGGTGAGTGGTAAAGGCTGTTATCTGCCCACCTGTAGGAGCTGAAGAGAACTCTTTCTGCTGTATGCAATGTTATGCTGTCGTTTCTTGTAGTGATGCAGCTGGCTTGCACTCACACCAACAAACTACACCCCACCCCCCCTGCTGTTGGCCGTGATGCTATGTGGCTGTATTTTGTATAGGTATGTGCTCCCCTGCTGCTAGTTGTTATTGGTATGCCCCAGGACCCTATTCTTACCTGGATTGCGGCTGTGCTAACTGGCATACTACATGATGTCTGAGACTCTGATGGGAAAATGTAACTGGATCCTGGCAGCAGACATAAAGTAATACACTGTGACTCTGCCTGGGAACCAGCAAGGTCAGGAAAAATTGCCCCCTTCCCCATAATCCGGCCCGGATATGTTGTGAAAGTGAATAAACTATGTCATCTTTTTTTCCCATCATTCAGAGTGGATGATTCAATATTTTTTATGGGCGTCTAAACTAATGGACTATTCAGTTGTTGCTCTGATCAGACGCCCACTAGCCGCGGCAGACACATTTCAGTTCGCAGCCCCCGAAGGAGGAGAGCTGACATGTGCAAAGTCATCTGTGTGGACACCCAAACAGCACTTTTCCCCAGTGTTCCTATTAGTTTAGTCAGGTTTTGACGCTTATGCGTCTAAATCCCGTCAAATTGAATACGATAATTAAAGGGCACCTAAAACAATTGAATTGCAACAATGGACGCCCATTAATTACCGTTTCATGGCTTTAAAAACAACTGAATCGCCCCCAACGTATGAACAGTCTTGTATAAACCAAAAGGTGTTCCAGAAGTTGCTTACTGCACACTGCCAAGGTTTTTTGAATGTCATCATCCTTTGAGTCTAGATAGCATCATATAAGGGGACTCTTCAAGTACTTTTAAGGCTCACTTCCATTGGCAAATTCTTTAATTATTAGCAATTACTAAGAAGTTGACAATTTTTGGTAATTTACAGCAAATTTATCACAGGCAATTTGCTTTTACACCAATGTCACCTAAAGAATACCATATAGCCAGAAACCAGATCCAGAAAGGATTCCATCCATGGGAGGGACTTCCAGACCCTGCCTCAGATTCCCATACAGGGAGAGGCTCCTGCAGCATTCCTCCAGAAACAAAGACAGAACTACACTATTAACCCCTCACTGGAGATACTTCATCATTTCTAGGCACTTACATTACTTAGGAAGTATAGATCATATCAACCGTCCTTTTGAAAATAAGTGCATTGGATGCTCTTGGGAAGTGTCGTATACAACATCACAAACAAAACAGGTTGCTTATCATCATCATCCTTTTTACAAGCAGCAGTTGGGTGTTTATGTTTTCCTTCTTCATATCAGTAGTGAACACATGTCAAGATACCAACATAACAAGTTACACAAAATGGTAATTGCAGAAAAATTGTAACGTTTAAATGGAAAGTAGCTTACAGCCCTAAAATTAGGGAAGTTTTCACTAGAAAGCTTTTACTGCACAAGTAAATACGCCTTCTGTTTGTAGTATGCACACTGCACATCAGAGTTGTAGACATTTGCAAAGCGCTATATTAAAAGCGAATAGCTATGCAGAAGAAATATCACATCTATGCAGCAGTTAAACACAGAACTGTCACACAGTAAATGAGCTGTGTGCACAGGAGTCAGCAATGTGTCTTGCCATTGCACCCACTGGTCACTGTGCCTACTTTTTTACCTTTACCCATTGTTAAAAACAAATCTCTTTCCACTTGTGATGCCAACTTTGTGGCTCCTGGCAACCCATATACATGGATCTCTCTATAGCATCTGCCTTTACCTTATATAGCAGGGAGCAGATGAATTTCTCACTTCTAATATTAATAGCCAGGAGGAGCTCAGGGGAGCTGCCAAAAATAGCAGGGAGGAGAGAGACAGAGGAGGAGATAGGAGGCTAGGGGGAGGTGAGGGGTGAGATAGACACCAGCGGCTACTCTGGGTACAAGAGGGGACACTTGTGTGACTTAGTGTGGCTTTGGGTATCTGCACTGAGGGACACCACCAGCATGAGGTAAGTGACAGCACAGTATTAGAAATTACAGCTCACACATACTACAGGTGTTCTGGAGATGCCAAATTACAACTTGGGTTCTTACTCTATCTCATCGTTGCCAGTAATAAAATCCAGCAGCAATGAAACTCATCTGAGATGAGCTGTCAGACGTTACAATACAGACATGTATACATGCTTGTGATAATCTGTTACATTCCATCCAGAGTACAGTACAAAAAAAAAAAATCTATAAAGTATACTATAAAGAAGATAAAGCATAAAGTTTTAGCTTGTCAACTGTTGAACTACATTTCACTGAATCTGAAAGCTGCTAGGTGCTGCAATTAAAGTGCTAGAGACACACGGGATAACCCTCATGTAAGAGAATAATATAGAGAATGAGTAGAACTGGCTGTGTCCTTATAGCTAGAAATAGAGGCCTAGGGGTCAGTTAAGGGTTATAGTTTTAGACAAATAAAAAAGCCACACAATTATTATTATTATTATTTTCTTGGTATTCGCTGTAACAGAACTCCCTATAAATCAGCTATGTTTGGCATTTGAGCTAGTCGTCCACACTGGTGTGTTACATGAAAGCTGCACAAGTGCGATGAGTAGGAGGGGGGTGAGCTAGGCCCAGTGTTACAACTTCTCAGACGCTTCCCTGATGCCTGGCCTTTTAAGGGAGCATCAATTCAACAGATCACTCCATCCAAGTTATTCACCACTTACAATGATATACAAGGAAAAAAACTACTTCTAAACACTTGTGAAAGATAACTGATAGAAAACTCTGAATATCTCACAGCAAGCCTTGTACTTTTATATGGCAAAAACATTTGAAACCCATCACATTATTTCCTATGAGGCTGTGAGATGACGAGCTGGTGCTCTGAGGAGTTGCAGAATCTTTTTAAACAAGTGTGAAACTGATTTAGCAATGACTATGCATCAATTCCCGAACAATATTTCCATAATCATTTTGTTTATTCAATCATTTAGAATGTGAATAGGTGGCAGCATTTAAGATGTGCTAATACCACAAGTGAACCAATGAGATATACAGTATTTGTAGTTTACGTGCATTTGATCTGCAATGCAATGCTGAACTTGCATTCTAGAGCCATTGTAATATGCAATGATAGGTGGGTAACAAGTGTTCGTGTGTGCATTCAGCTAGAACAGGATAACTTCAGGTTTAGTCAAACACAAATGTAAAGCTTTTAAAACACATACACAAACGGTATGCATTTACTTATGTTTTAACACACAATTAAAGAAAAAAAAAACACACCACTGTTTATTATTTAGCCTTAGTATTAAAGTAGAATATTTTTCATAGAGATCACATGCACTTGTTTAGGGCAGAGTGCGGGTGTGATTAAGAAGCCTATTTATCAAGCATTGTTATTTCAGTTATGTAGTAATAGTTTCTGCATAACGTTATAAATTGTAGCTATGTGCCAACAGCCTAATGCAGGAGATGTCACAGAAATCTCCTGCAGATGACTAATGATCGCAGCAGACCATTATTATCAATGGGGACTATGGTGCGATGACCCCCATACCAAACTCAGATGGCATATACCGCTTTATGCCTATGGAGGCCGGCTCTGGAAACTGACACTGTGTGTATGTGTATTGTCAGATTCCCCAGAGGAGTCTTTCACATCCACCATTATGTCGGGATGTAACTCACAGGGACAGCGGTATGACTACCACTGTCCCTATGAGTAACACTTTATACCTTGTTTAAAATAAAAGTCAGTCATAATATGGACTGTTAATAATTGGCCCCTAAATCTGTTGCTATGCCCCATGGTGTGATCATTGATCCCTATGCTGAAGTATATGTACAGGTGGATTTTTATATTTGAAAGTACATCTGAAGAGTCAGGTCTGTTCTTAGTATTCTCACAGAACTCCTCCCCAAATATCTGACTGGGGTTGAGGAGAAAACATGTTAGTGCCAAGGCAGGGTCGTTGAGATATCCATGGAGCCAGGGTACAGAGGGGGTGAGAGGCATGACCACACCTCCCCTAAAAAAAATAGTTAAAATGCTATTGACAATGCTGCCACTCAGCAATAGGCCCGGCCACAAGCCAGGCTCTCCAATATGCCTGAGCCCAAGTAATTAGTACATGTCTCCCATGCCTAGGAGTAATTAAAATGCATCAGGTGTAAGCGTAAGAAATGTATCACTCTTTGCAGCATCAAGACAGGAAAACACATAAGTTTTTAAAAATAGAACCACAATCTGGTATACCCTAAATGTGTTTGTGGTTTTTCCCAGCAATGACTTAAAATGCAGGTCAGAATTCATGCATACAATAACAATGTCCATACAAACATTTTACTATGCACCAACAACTAACGTATTCAGTTAATATTCTTTTTAAAAACACAATAGCCTATTATCCACAAGTGAGACAATACAGTTTTGTGTATTTATATTTTCTAGACTCAAATTTTTTACATCAAACAAATTAGGAGTTGAGATTGACTTACTATATGTAAGGAATACATAGCCAGCAAACATCTTAAAAATCAAGTAAAATACTGATGCCGGCATCCCGAAGTATATCCCGACAGGGGTGAGTTTACTAAGCTAACCCTCCCTTTCAACAGCCAAACCCTAACTACCTCTGTTCGCAGCCTAACCCTAACCTCCCTCTCTCCCACTAAAGCCTAATCCTTATCCCTTCCGTGTCGGCTAAACCTCAACCCCACCTGCCCCTCCCCGGCACTAATCAGAGCTCAGCAGCTATACTTACAACGGTAGGGAACCCGGCTGTTGGAGATCAGGCTTCAGTATCTTGACCCTGTCGGGTGTCGGGATTCTGGCATCGACAGCTGGGATCTTAACCACATCCCATTCAATAAGTAAGACCACTCATGTGTGTAATGTTCTCTATTTCAGACTAATTTCCCACCAGGTCAGACCATTGCTTCCCCTCATGTCCATTATACTGCACCATATATCAGTTATACTGTCCTAACTCAGTTGTAAGATGGCACGGCTGGCAGAAACATGGTCATACTGTACATTGAGATGCGTAATGTTATCAGATTTCTGTATTTACAGGGCACATTAGCAGCCGACATTTATCACTAACTTGTCGAGTTAGCGACGGTACACACTGTGCAGCGCTGTTGACAATGGCACAATGTATCATTACCCGCTGCATTTAAAATGCATGCTGCCATTCCCTGGTGCGCGATCGGCTGTACACCTTAGACGATGTGCATGATATAAAGTTCTAATCCGCATCTGAACGATATATTGCCTAATGTGTACAGTACCTTTTCACTATATTCAGGCCAATTCAGTAATTTTGTATGAGGATCTTCACCTGTCTTGGTGTGGGGAAATTAATACCTTTTTATTTTTTTTAAACTACACTGTTATTCCAGTGGTTCTTAACCCCAACCCTCAAGTGACCCCAACAGATGTGTTCAGGATTTCTGGCTGTAGAAACGGGGATAATTATCAACCCATGTCAACTCAGCTGTGCGTGGTAGGGGGTGTTTAATACGCAGGGAGGGGTGGATAGTGGAGTGGGATTTATATTCATCATTTTCCAGTGGGAGGGAAAATTGCTTGACTACAGATATCTCCAGATCCTGAAAATAGATTACTTCGATTTCACTGTATAAAACTGTATACCAGGTGTGTGGAGCTGGAGCAGGAACCAGCTGCTGGAAGGCTGATATCTCTGGTTCTGGGAATAGTCAAGATAAGCTGCCAGTGTCCACCAAAAGAGGATAGCCTCCAATAGGCCCTACACACTGGGCGATAATACTCAAAGATATGAACGATCTCGTTCATTAATGAATGAGATAACGTTCATATCTTTGAGTGTGGAGGCTCCAGTGACGAATGACGCGCGGCCCCGCGCTCGTTCATCGCTGCTGCCCCGTCGCCTGTGCATGCAGGCCAATATGGACGATCTCGTCCATATTTGCCTGCACTTCTATGGAGCCGGGTGACGGGGGGAGTGAAGAAACTTCACTCCCCCGTCACTGCCCCTCCGCCGCCGGGTCGCCCATATCTGCCGTCGGGCAGCTCGGCGGCGGATCGCTCAATATGTGTAGGGCCCTTAAGTCAGACATAACCCGAGATCTGGTTGGGTAGAGCAATTAACAGGCTTGGATGGGGACCACTGCTTTGAAGTCAGATATCTCCGGTTCCCTAGGGCCGATTTAAAAAAAAATCTGGTACCCCTGGAAAAAGGGGTCCATATGCCTAGGGCCCTTATACTCCTGGGGCCCTTGAGCAACTTCCCATTGAGCTCATTCACATAAATGGCCCTGTATTGGGATACTTGAGGACTGGAGTTGAGAAACCCTGTACTAAAATTCACCTTGAATAATATATTTTCCCTTGAGGGGTCAATAGTGTAATGATTCATTTTGTGATTAGTAATCATTTAAACCTTAGAGTGGAAGCGATTTCCTATACATTATAAAAGTATGCTTTAGTCTTCATACTACTGTTTTGATATTCTGAACAGAGAACCTAATTTTTCAGCAGGATTGCTGTATGAAATGTTGCAGCTCCACTGCATCCTCAAAGACTAGGAAGACTTGCACAATAAATGAAGCCCAGGTCATACAGCATATTAGAAGATAATTTACAGTTGTTGCATATCCCAAATTCAGCCCATACACTTAACCCTGCTTTTCTCAAGCCAGAAGTGAATCGATGACAAACAGCAGCCTTTCTGGAAATTGGTTACTGCAAGTTTAAAACACTGGACATTGGAGAATGGATTGCATTGTAATACTGCGGTGCATGCTGGGAAACACCTGGTTCCTAGCTAACAAGCAATGCCTGGTCAGGCCTTGCATATGCCCATTCCAAGCACTTTCAGGTAATTAGTGTCTTATAGCCGTTAATGATGGGGGATGTGAGTAATCAATGTCGGCATAGCTTCTTAATACCTGTTTTAAAGGGATCCGGCTATATTGGTTTACCTATCCATGATTATTTTGAAGTGTTAATAACAGTTAAATTACTTTGTTAGAATAAGATACATGCTGGCATTTTTTTTCCTATTAGACTGCCCAATTCAGGTTTTGATTATTTTTTTGCATGTCTACCCACTAGCAGGGGATGGCAATAAGCGGCCCTATAGCATGTTGAACTACAGATCCCAGCATACAGGAGTGGACAATAAGAGGTCCCACTGCTGCTGTTGAACTACAGATCCCAGCATGCCCTGACAGCAACACTGTGGCAGAGTATGTTGGTATGTATCGGTCCAATGCAGCAGGAAAGCCACTTATTGCTCACCCCTGCAACTAGTAAAGGCTTCATGAGAAGGCAACTCAAAAAAGTAAAGTAAACGATGCAAGCTGCCATTTATTGGTTAATGATTTTGTGATGCAGTCACTAATTCTACCAGTTGGGCCTGGTTAAATCGTCTCACATTGATTTCAGGGACCAATTCTGTACCTTGCTGCCAACAGTAGAGCTGGTCTGATTAATAGTATGTATGTGCAAAAAGAGCTGAGATCGGGGTCATGCATGGGTAGTACTGTGCCAAGCTTGTAACTGCCCTGTTTGTCCTAAGTGAGAGGGCAGGATCATATTCGTTCCATACCTGTAGGAGAAAGGCCTGCCTTAATTCCTCATTAGTATCATCCAGGCTCCCCACCACTTGTTCTCACTTAAGGATTTAAATGTTATAAAATGGCATGCTGGCACTGCAATACCAACAGTATGTCACCACCATCAGTCAGACATGAAAACTTTTCTTTTTTTAAGAATCTACTTAATGTATTCTTTGTATAGAACCACATTTTTGTACTGCAGTCTCAATTTCAAATGTATCAAATCAGCAATATAAAATGTACCTAAACCACGTTTCCAGACTTCTTTTCTTTTGTCTAAAAAAAAAATATACCCATGAAAAGAAAGGAGACTATATCATATATATTTTTTAACAAATACCTTATTGTGTACCATAGCTCATAACTCCTTTGTGTTAATCTTCCAAGTCTTATCCTACATTCATATAAGGACATGAAGTCTGTTCTTCTTCACAGAAAAAACCTGGGTAAGAGGACTGAGATTACAAGTTTGTGGACTACTTCCCATTTTCACCTCGAGGAAACATACTTCTTTATATGCCCATACTGAATTTCGTGGCTATGGAATGTTAAGAAGTATGTAACCTGAAGGTGGGAGCTCAGCCGGATATCAAAGGGTTAACAGCTCTCTCAGCTCTTATCTTCTACCTTCCAATAAGGCATCTACAGCATAAAGATTTAGTACAATTTTAGTGTAAACATGTTAGATGCGAAAACGCCTAGTACTCATTTAACCAGGAAACAAAAGCAACATTCTGCTAAACATGTGTATTTATTGGAGTACAGACTGAGTAGGTAACAACTGTTATTGATTCTGTTAATACCGTTACCTCTGTCTCTGTCTGTATCATTATTGGCCTGTCTTCTTCCATTTCACTGTGTATGCTGCCATACCTTCTTGCACAATATGACTGGCAATCACAGTGTCAACTGGATGTTTTATTTCTGTGTGATCTTCAGGAAAGCTTCAGGAGGTGGTAGAGAGGTTGGCAGGCTTAGTACCCACTTAATAGGTTATCTTCATTAACCACATAAAGAATGAATCACTAACAGTTTAAATGAGTTCCATCACTGATAAGCTAGTTGTTTATAAACAAGTATCACAATTGTCATTCACTTTCATCACAGATTTAGCGGCTTTGGCTACACTACACTGTGGGGGGACATGTACTAAGCAGTGATAAAAGTGGAGAAGATGCCCATAGCAACCAATCAGCTGCTCTGTTTATAGTATGCAAATTATAAATGTTACATCAATGCTGATTGGTTGCCATGGGCAACTTCTCCACTGGCTCACTTCTCCACTTTTATCACTGCTTAGTACATGCCTCCTTGTATCTCATCGCTATTCAATTAGAAATCCACATTATCATTGCTCTCAGAGTTCATGCACATTTTTGCTCACACCTCCAGAGTAGGTGAAAATGTCAGGACACAGAACAGTTACCTCTAGGACACCCCTCCAAATAGTCACTATTTAGAGGTTTTAAAATAGTAAAATCTGGTCATTAAGGACATGTCATTTTTATCTAATGGTCTCTAAAAAGCAGAAAAATGGGTTTAATTATGTAAGACATGTATGTCGGGTGTTGTACTGATAGGAAAGGGTTTCAGTAACTGCAGACATATACATACATACTACTAAGACATTTTAAGGTACTCCAAAATACTATGGACACTTTGCTTGCTATAGACTTGCTGGCTATCATTCTAACTGGAGAGCAGGAAACCAGGAGCACGGTTCATGAAAGTATCAAACGAGATGCACTTTAACTTGGGATTTCACACTACGGGGCTAACCGAATCTGTTCCATAACGTATTTATTCATTTACACTCCAATTCCTTTTGAAACTGCCAAATAAGGAACTACAAGGTGTAATCTCAGCGAGAATGTGAAAGCTTACATTAATTCCAGGTGCTTACATAGGGGTCTAGAGTTCTGAATATGTTTACAATGCAACAGGTCAGAAGTTGGATATGTTGCCTGGTTGCAGCTGGTGAAAAGGAACCACATCGACCCTGCACAGGATTTGGTCCCCTTCAACCAGCCGCAACTAAGCATATAAAGTTCTGCGTCAGTTTTCACATACCCACATCAACTCACTGAAAATACATAGAAAGGTAAAAAGTATGTTTTGTGTGTGCAAATGGACACATATATGAATATTTTTATCTATAAGCAATATATTTGACAATGTATAGAAAAAAAATATGTGATAACTTTATAGATTTGTGGATTATGCTTTGTATTTGCAGGTTTGTGCTGTGATGTTACTGTGTTCTTATCCCTAAATCATATTTTTTTTTCAGCGTGGTCTTGAGCATTTCCCACAAAGTGCCACCATTGTATATGAATTTGCATAACCAATAAATATTCAGGATTATATTCAGCATTTACCAATTTTATCTGCAAGGTGATTTAAGTGCGATTTTCCTCTCCTCTTCCTCATCTATTCTAAAGCACAGCTCAGGTCTGGGATAGAGTTTAGCTAGACAAGGGACCACTATTTACTATGCTGAAGAGGATTATGATGAGAATGTGTAATAAGCCTTTCAACATGACTTCTACATGAAACAAGTAAAGAAATAAATGTTTAAGAGTTTTTTTTTTAAATATAATATACAGCACTGTCTGAAAGCTGCTTTTATGTCATGCAAGTAGCAGGTATGCTTTAAGCCACCTAAATACACAGAGGTCGGATAATCCAGCACACCCTATCAACTACTCTGTCGTCAGCACAGTATGTTTCCAATTTAAACACATATGTAAATCAACAAATATTGCCCATTATTCTGAAAGGAGTCTGAAGCCCCGTACAGACTGGTCGACAAAAGAGTACGATATGAATGGTAACAATCTTTTTTGCAAAATCCATCGTTCATATCCTCCAGTGTGTGGATGAACGATGAGCGACCCGCGGGTCAATCTCATTTATCCATGATCTACCGAACATGCAGATCATTGTTAACTATATAGTTGAGCTGCATGTTCAGGGAGTGCGGGGGATGACGTCACTGAACGATATCATTCATCAATATCGTTCAGTGTGTGTGTGGCTGAACAATGAGCACACCCGCGGGTCGTTCTCGTTTATCCATGATCTACCGAACATGCAGCTCAAGGTTAACTACAGTATATCGTTGAGCTGAATGTTCAGGGAGTGCGGGGGATGAGGTCACTGAACGATATCCTTAATCAAATATCGTTCAGTGTGTATGCACTGGTGATCTCCCCTAATTAGCAATCAGCGATATAGCACTGACTGCCAACTAGGGGAGGTCGCCCAGTGTGTATCCAGTTTGAGCCTCTATGGTGTAACAGTTGTTGCTGCCAGATCGGATTTGATATGGTTAGGACCAGGTGATCATTTTAGCCTCACACACATACCAATTTTGGAAGATTTCTCATCTAGCCATCAGAATTACTATATTATGAAAATGGGCAACCCATTTAGATAAGCAAAATTAAGTCAAAATGAAATAGCACTGGAATGTCAGGGATATACTCCTAACTGTTTGGTGACATTGTATAAAAGGATGCTAGGCTGCTTTTGTGGTGGGGAATAGAATTTAAATCTAAAACTTGCCACAGGCAATACATTAAATCATTATCAGGGATGTTGATGAATGTAGCTGGTATCTGTTTTAAGGCCCATATAGACGGGCCGATGCGGGAGAGATGTGTGCTGAGCGAACCGCTCAGCACACATCTCTCCCGCCGCTCAGCACAGCGCGATCTGTGCTGAGCGTGCGGGGGGAGACGGGGGGCGCTCATTTCACCCAGCGGGTGAAATGAGCGACCCGCTAGATTGGCCTGCACTGCAGGCCAATCTAGCAGCAGCGATAGCGATGCGCGGGGGTGCGCATCGCTATCGCTGTAGGGGGTACATACGGAGCGATAATGCTCAAATTCTAAGCAATCTAGTCAGATTGCTTAGAATATCGCTCAGTGAGTACCCCCCTTTAGTGGTCATCATCCAGCACATCTACAGGGCTTAAGTGATGTCAGAAGTCATCCACTGGCCATTAATAATATCACTCAGTCCGTCTAGAAGGATCAGTTGTTTGTAACCAGCTTTAGATTAACATCAGCACAAGAAATGAAAGACCAGAGCTCCATGTGACTTCACTGCGAAGGAAATATCAGACTATGGAGCTTTTAATAGCTTTGGGCCGTGCAGTCTCTAAAAGCCCATACACAATAGAGGATTTTTTCCAGCGATTTGAGCGTCAACGGCGGCTTTGTACGATCTATCATTCAAATTGTCTAGTGTGTACACAGCGAACGATGCAGACACCCGTGCTCAGTAGTCGTCCATGCATGCAGCTCAATCTTCACTACGTCGCTGGTGAAATCGCTCATATTGGCATGTGCGTACGCAATAACCTATCTCCAATGTGGGCGATTTGACCAATTTGAAAGATCTGGAACTGATGTGTGCACTGGCTACCATAAATAAGGCACAAAAAACCAGCTTCACAAACTCCCAGGAGATCGTTTGTAAAATCATTGTGTGTACACTCAATATCGTTTGTCAGAGACTCCGGGAAGTTCAAAGGAAATCGCTCATCTTCCAAATTGTTCATCTTTCAAGTCTTTTAGTGTGTATGGGCCTTTAGATACACAGTAAACACATTTGAGCAATTATTAGTTCTGTGATTGTAAAGACCAATCAAAAAGGTATGTATGCATATATTTTACAGAAAATACCACATATTTATTAACACAAACAAAATAAAATTACTTCCAAATGAGATATTTATTAAAGATCGTTACACAAAATACCTTATTAACATAGGCGTACACAGGAAATTGTAGGATATGTTAACTTCTATCATGTTGAGGATATTGGAAACTATAGACAATTTTGAGTGTATTTTAAATTGATTATTTTTTTCCTGGGATATGGTGAGGAATGATTGGAACACACAATAGAAAAAAAAAAAAAAAAAAAAAACACCCCAACAAAACCGTATTTAGTTTGGGTATAGTTAACAATATCCAACCACACTGTCTTTAACAGAGAACTTGGCACAGAGGTTTTAGGTAGGAATAGTCTTATTAAATGAATACAACATTTAGGTTTAACTAAAGAGATAATGATGACCAGACGTATTCAAAGCTGATTGCTAGTTTCATGATGCCATACCATAAAACAATATTTATTAAAAAAAAAAAAAAAAGTTATAGTGAATCAATCATGGAGATTACTTCACCATACTACAAAGTATCAAGACTAGAGAGATAGGGCAAAGCCCCAGACTTGGCAAGAGAGTGTCCGGCAGAATGTACTGAACTGAAAGATTAAAAAGACCTGACAAAAACAAAAAAAAAACCCCCAAAAAAAAACCACAATCAAAAAAATATTTTCCGTAATCATTTCCATAGCTATAATGGCTGTTACAATAATTAAAAAGGAAATTTATGGTAGACTTACCATTGTTAAATCTCTTTCTGCAAGGTACACTAGATTCCACAGGGAATAACATCGGGGTGTAAAGCTGGATCTTGATCCGAGGCACCAAGAGGCTAAAGCTTTAAATGTTCCCAGGATGCACTGCACCACCTCTTCTATAGCCCTACCTCAAGGCACTGGAGCTGTTTTGTTAACCAGTCCAATGCAGTAGCAGGTAAGAGACGGTAGATGTTAGTCACATAGAACCACATTCTCACGACAGGAGAAGGGACTAGCAGCTATGCCAAATAAACCCAAAGAAGCTAAGTGCGTCAGGGTGGGCGCCCTGTCTAATCCAAGTGTACCCTGCATAAAGATTTAACAATGGTAAGTCTACCATAAATCTCCTTTTCTGCAGCAGGGTACACTGGTATTCCAAAGGGAATAACATCGGGGATGTCCTAAAGAACCCGGCATTCAAAAGCATCATCCTGGGAGGCGGAAGTATCAAAAGGCATAGAACCTGATGAACGTGTTCACTGAGGACCATGTAGCCGCCTTGCCCAACTGTTCTGCGGATGCGCCACGGCGGGCCGCCCAAGAAGGTCCAACCGACCGAGTAGAATGGGCCTCGATAGTAGCAGGAGCTGGCAGTCCAGCCTGCGCATAAACTTGTGCAATCACCATTCTAATCCATCTGGCCAAGATCTGCTTATTCGCAGGCCAGCCACGTTTGTGAAAACCAAAAAAGTACAAAAAGGGAATCTGACCTCCTGATAGAGGCAGTCCTTTCCACATAAATACGGAGAGTCTGTACCACGTCCAAATATCTTACTTTGGAGGACAAACCAGAAGAACATGAAGGCCGGAACCACAATCTCCTAGTTAAGGTGAAAAGAGGATACCACCTTAGGTAAATAACCAGGGCGAGTTCGAAGAACTGCCCGGTCACTGTGAAAAATCAGAAAGGGTGGACGAAGTCAGACACCCTCCTAGCAGAAGCAATAGCCAACAGAAACACGACCTTAAGCGTAAGGCATTTAAGGTCCACTCAAGAGGTTCAAATGGAGACTCTTGCAGGGCATTTAAAGACGACAGACAGATCCCATGGAGCTATAGGAGGGACATAGGGAAGCTGATCCTTAGAACACCATGAGTGAAAGTGTGAACGTCAGGAAGAGACGCAATTTTTCTCTGAAACCACACAGACAAGGCAGATATATGAACCTTGAGGGAGGCCAGACGAAAGCCCAAGTCTAAGCCTTGTAGTAGAAAAGCCAAAAGTCTGGAAGTTTTGAAAGTATATGCATCATAATTCTTAGCAGCACTCCATGTGAAGTAAGAATTCCAGACCCTGTAATAAATCCGAGCCGAAGCTGGTTTACGGGCCTTCAACATAGTTTGTATGAAAGCCTCAGAGAATCTTTTTGCTCTCAGGAGTGATGCTCAAGAGCCACGCCGTCAAAGCCAGACTGGCCAGGTATGGGTAGACACAAGGGCCCTGAACGAGGTGGTCTGGGCGTTGAGGAAATAGAAGAGGACGCTCTATCGAGAGACCCTGCAGGACTGAGAACCAATGCCGTCTGCGCCACGCTGGGTCGACTAGAAGTAGTATTCCTCCTTCTTGCTTGAACTTCCGTATTACCCTGGGCAGGAGTGACACTGAAGGGATCACATATGGCAGCCGAAAGTTCCATGGAATTGCCAGTGCGTCCACGAATGCTGCTTGAGGATCCCTTGTCCTTGCTCCGAAGACCGGAACATTGTGATTGTGTCGAGATGCCATCAGGTCTACATCTGGTAGGCCCCACTTGTCCACTAGGAGTTGAAAGACTTCTAGATGAAGGCTCCACTCTCCTGCGTGCACGTCCTGACGACTGAGGAAGTCCGCTTACCAGTTGAGGACTCCCAGAATGAACACTGCCGATATGGCGGACAGATGGTGTTCCGCCCATTGGAGGATATTTGACACTTCCATCATATCCATGCGGCTTCGAGTGCCGCCTTGATGATTTATGTACGCCACCGTGATGGTATTGTCTGATTGTACTTGAACAGGCCTGTTCTGTACAAGAGTCAGGGCCAGTGTCAACGCATTGAACACTGCCCGCAATTCCAGAATGTTTATCGGGAGGAGAGATTCCTCCCTGGTCCACCGACCCTGAAGAGAGTGTTGCTCCAACAACGCGCCCCAACCTCACAGTTGTCAAGAGGACCCAGTTGGAGATCCAGAAGGGACGGCCCCCTGCTCAACAGTTGGTCCTGTAACCACCAGCTCAGTAACAGACGAACCTCTGGAGTCAAGGAGATCATTTGAGACCTGATCCTGTGAGGCAGGCCGTTCCACTTGGAAAGGATTAACCTCTGCAGAGGGCGGGAATTAAATTGAGCGTACTCTACCATGTCGAATGCCGACATCATGAGGCCTAGTACTTGCATCGCCGAGTGTATTGACACTATCTGGCGAGAGAGGAAGTATCTGATCCTGTCCTGAAGTTTCAGGACCTTCTCTGGAGACAAGAACAATCGTGTTGTGTGTGTCCAACAATGGGGGTAATTCCAAGTTGATCGCAGAAGGATTTTTGTTAGCAATTGGGCAAAACCATGTGCACTGCAGGGGAGGCAGATATAACATGTGCAGAGAGAGTTAGATTTGGGTGGGGTGTGTTTAATCTGCAATCTAATTTGCAGTGTAAAAATAAAGCAGCCAGTATTTACCCTGCACAGAAACTAAATAACCCACCCAAATCTTACTCTCTCTGCACATGTTATATCTGCCTCCCCTGCAGTGCACATGGTTTTGCCCAATTGCTATCAAAAATCCTGCTGCGATCAACTTAGAATTACCCCCAATGCCCCCAGGTGCACCATGCTCTGAGCAGGGTCCAGCGAGGACTCCTTCCAGTTGATGAGCCACCCGTGGGCTTGTAGAAATGGAACGTCAGTTCCAGATGACAGAGGAGAACCTCTGGGGTGTTTGCCAGGATCAGCAAGTCGTCCAGATACGGCATGATCCCGACAACCTGACGGTGGAGAAGAGCCGTCATGACTGCCATGACCTTGGTGAAGATCCGAGGAGCCGTGGTCAGTTCAAACGGCAGAGCCCTGAATTGATAATGTAGGTTGCCAATAGCAAACCGCAGATATTGCTGATGCGACAAGGCAATAGGAATGTGCAGGTAAACATCCTGTATGTCCAGGGATACCATATAATCCTTGGGTTCCATGACCAGTACAATAGTTCATATGAAATTTGGATACCTCCCAAATTAGTTTAAAGATTTGAGGTTGAGTATAGGCCGGGAGAACCCATTTGGTTTCGGGACTAGAAACAGGGTCGAATAGTAGCACCTGCCTCTTTGAGACAGAGGTACCGGCACAATTACTCCAGTATCTAGGGGAGATTGTACAACCAAGTGTAAAGTCTGTGCTTTTAGCGGATCTGAAGGGATAACCATCGAGCAGAACTGGTGAGGGGGACAGCTCCTGAATGAGATTGCGTACCCGTGAGAGACAACTTCCCACACCCAGGTGTCTGAAGTGGTCTTTAACCAGGCCCGGCCAAACCGCAGAAGTTGGCCTCCCACCCTGGGGTACTCCAGGGGGAGGCCCGCCCAGTCATGCCGCAGGCTGACGGGCGGCCCAAGATTGCTTAGACTTGGGCTTGGTGGTTTTGGAAGTACGAGCCTGTCTCGGGGACGCCTGACCCTTTGCTTTACCTGGAGATCGAAAGTGGTACTCTTAGCCTTCGGAGCAGAAGGATTAGTACTTGGGAGAAATGCAGTCTTAGCTGTTGCCAAGTCAGTCACGATCTTGTTCAGATCCTCCCCAAATAGTATGTCTCCCTTAAAAGGGAGAACTTCCAAGGTCTTTTTGGAGTCCAGGTCCAGACTAGGTCTAAAATGACATGTAGAATACTTAAGTGTTACACAGCGTTGGCAAGACAGGCGGTTTAACAGAGGGGACAGTACCCAGCAGTCCCGCAGATCAGCCCAGCTATCTCAGCAGGGAGTGAGGGAGAGAGAAATGCAGCTCCAGGGCGGGAACACCAGCAGTAGATGGCGCCCAGAGCTGGGGTAGGGGCTACAGGTCAGCGCCTTATCCCCTCTGCTGGACTTCACCACTGGGTACTATGGAGCCTATTACAGACAGATTTTTGGTAAATCCGACCTGTGCTCCCTGCCCTGGTGGATATAGTGGGGTACCTGTATGGCCACAGTGTCAACGCCAGCAGAGCGGACTGTGACCGGATTGCGATTTACCGGCGGGTCCCACCTGGGGGACACTCTTACCTCCTCCCTGTCATGCAGCCACGCGATCCAGGAGAGCAGCAGCAGTGGTGTGCCTAGAAACAAGTGCGTCTCCACTGCAAGTACCAGGGAACCAGGCCACAGGAGTATGCAGCGCCACTGAGGGAAGTGATGGAGCAGCAGCACAGCATGGCAGAATTACATAAAAGTGCTGCGGACCTTGAAGTCTTATTAAAGCTCTTTTCAGGGCTGCCTAGCGCAGCCCCCCCTGTTAGTGACCTGCACTACAGGCACCAACTTACAAAGTGAGCTCCAGTGCTTGGAGGCGGGGCTATAGAGGAGGCGGTGCAGTGCATCCTGGGAACGGTCAAAGCTTTAGCCTGTTGGTGCCTCGAATCAAGATCCAACTCTACACCTCGATGTTATTCCCTTCAGAAACATAGTTTAAATTGTATAGAGTGGTTTTTACCTTGGGTACAGCTGGTAATGGTAAAGCAATGTACAGCAGTGGTTGCCAAACTGGGCGCAGTGGCACAGGGAGGGGTACCTCAGGACCAAATTACATTATTTAGAAGTCCATGTAATAGTCAGAACCAGACCTGGTGGCTGCCAATCATAAAATGTGACAAACAGAAATGCAACCCTGACCTCCACTACATAACTGATCCAAATGGTGACATAAGCACAATTTATACTTATCAGATACTTATGGCATAGAGGTACCATCAAAATAAATGCTGATACTCTAGGGCGCCACAATTCAAAAAAAGTTTGGGAACCACTGGTACAAAGTGTTTAGAGTTGGCACAGTTAGGAAGCCTTATTTAAGTATTACTTGTGGTTTAGATTAGTGAGAAGATCAGCAGCATCATCATAGATTGGATCAGATGACCTATAGGGATCTGCACTGGAATACAATAAACAAAGTACTATTGCTATGCTGAAATACGGGTATGTAATGTGTAAGATTGGGGCAGATGTTTTAAGCCTGGAGAAGTGATAAACCAGTGATAAGTGGAAGTTGATAACACACCAGCCAATCGGCTCCTAACTGTCGATTTACATATTAGAGCAGATTGGCTGGTGTGTTATCACCTTATCACTGTTTTGTCACTTCTCCAGGCTTAATACATCTGACCCTATATTCCAACAGCATGTGGGAAACATTTACAATGCCTTTGGTTACAGCACTAAGGAAACATATTAAGATAAAACTTGGGTCAGTTATAGTGTTGTAATGAAAGGTATATCCAACCTAATCTTCACATCAACTCATAGCCCGTCAGCAGGAGAAAGTGTCCACACATAGGGTAGAAATGCTCCCTTTGAAGAATAAAAAATAATCAGACACACAATATCACTCGTATAATGACGTATACAAATCCATACTGTGAATTATTAGTAGTTGCTGCAGCATCAAAGTCCAAATATTCTTATGTCACACATCTGTGACGTAACATAACGTATGCAGTAGGCGCGGCCAGAACTGAAGAAGAAATGGCTTTTAGAGATGCCCAACCCATTTCATTCAGTGCATTCATCAGCTGAGGACATATCTGGAAGACATAAGAAAATAAAACACACCACCTCTATAGCTGGTCACCATCATATTTACAGGTTAAAATCCTAATTAAATCAAAGAAAGAGCTTCTGTAAGTTCCAAACAAGAAAACTAGCTGATCACCAAAAAAAAAAAATAATAAAAAAAAAAATCTCCAAACATCTGTTTAAAAATACCTTGGCGAGCTATCACGGGCAGTAGACGGCCTTCCGAGGCTTCACTTGCAAGCCTCAGCTACTATGAGTCATTTAAGAGTCATTTTCTCTTTTATCATCTTTATGTCCCATTGGTCCCAACCCTAAGCAAGGTACACACTGGACGATGTGCAAACGACACATGATTGTCCCGATTTCCCTTGGACTCCAGAACAACAATACTGTGCAATCCTTCAAACGACCTAAGTCGTTTGCATGTTAACGATATACATGTATACTAGAAGATTTAAACAAAATTGTTAAAGATATCCTCAGATCTAAGATCTGAAGAGGGGATAAGCGATGCATGGGAGCACACGATAGAGCGTACATACTGGATGATGTGTCTTTCTGATCTGGCTTAAAGCTGGGTACACACTAGACAATGTGATTGTTAACGGACACGATACATCGACCGTCCCGTACACTGAACGATAAAGTGTGTGACATATTGTTCAGTGGCCACATCCAGAAGCATGGTGTTGTTCAAAAGGAATACATAATAAATGCATGCGGTCATATGACAGACACTGGCATCCCGTTCTGCACTGCAGGTCGATCATAAGACGCGATAAACTACCAGCAGGAGAGCGCTATATAGTCCGTACACACTAGATGATTGGAACAATAAATCGGTCCGATCGCTGTATTGAACGATATATTGTCTGGCATGTACCCAGTTTAAGTCTCTGCTGTATGCCCTGCTTAACCCATAACCTTATATTTTATTGAAATTCAGGTGATATCTGCAGGCCATAGGACAGAGATTAAAGCTGGGTACACACCTAAATGATAGTGAGACCCAGTGATGCGATGTAATGATACATTGCATTGCCATACACACGACACAATGCATGGTATGACAACACAATATATAGTACATGCTTCATGTAACACTGCATTGCTAGTGGAATCGCAGATCAAATGGGACAATGCAAACACCAAATTAATCAAACTATGAATTGTTTGGATTTGATGATACACACTATACGATGGTCGTTGCGATCCACTGCAGATCATAACATTGTCCAATGTATCATACAGTGTACACAGCTTAAGATTGAATATGAGCTTATTAGCCTGAAGCAGCCGACATTTGCATCACATGATCACCTAATTAGGGTGGTCATGCAGTGCCAGCAGCACATCAGAGATCAGTGGAGCAGTGGTTCCCTCCTTCAGTCTCAGAAAACAGCTACACGAGTCCTGCTTACTTCATTAGAGTAAAACTGGGTACACACTGAGCTATATGTGGTCCGATCTGGCGGATCAGACAACATATCACTCACATCGGCGTACATCGGGCATTGTGCATGCCCAATAAGCGGGTGGCCACGGTGGCTAGCGACATGGTCAGGTTACATGTGCTGCATATCTATATATGTTATATTAAAAGAAAGCCAATATCCGTCTGGTTGCCAGAGGTTACACATGCACATATTTTATTATTTTGTATGAGACATAGGTGTTTTATTCCACGGTTTATATCATTTTATATTTAACCATTTTTATTAATCAAGAAGCAATTGGTAGTTGGGCAGAAAGCATTAACATTCTTCAAGCTCCAGATTTAAAGATCAGGCTCTAGAATAATGCTAGAAAAATGAATGTTTGAAGAGTAAAAGTTTCTGGACCCCATGGCGGAAGATTGGGCATAATAAAATACATATGACAGAATATATTTACTGTGTACATACACAGCACATAACACGCACACATTGGATGTAAGGGATACAATACATAGCCACCCTGGACATACACTAAACCAGAGGTTCCCAAACTTGGTCCTCAAGGCACTCTAACAGTTCAGGTTTTAAGGATAACCATGCTTGGGCAGAGGTGACAATTAGGACATCAGCCCATTTGATTTAACCATCTGTTCTCAGCCATGGACATCCCTAAAACCTGGATTGTAATGGTGCTTTGAGGACAGAGGGGCAGATGTATTAAGCCTGGAGAAGGGATAAAGCAGTGATAAGTGGAAGGTGATAACGCACCAGCCAATCAGCCCTAACTGTCATTTTTCAAACCTGTAATGATTGTCTGGTGCGTTATCACTTTCCACTTATTTCTTCTCCGGGCTTAATACATCTCCCCAAGAGTTTGGTAACCACTGCACTAAACAATAAGTAGCCTAAGATATAAAACATACTGGTAAAAGCTAAATTTATATGGTCTTTCCAAACTAAGACCATGCCCTGGTAATGTTTTATTCCATACCACTGAGCAACTTTCTGGCACCTAGGTAAGCTCTGCTCTGACCTCAGGCAGTGTCATGCCAAACCTGCCCTAGCAGTATAAACTCCAGACGTGCGATAACTGCAAATTCCCATGCAGGGCTGCTGTCAGAAACTGCCGGGCCAGGGACTGACAAAATACACCCCCCCGCGTGACATATGCTGCGTTGCAGTGTACAGTCAATTTTTGCTAAACGCCTTATTGGTAAGTGAAGTTGCTGGCTAAAAACCAAGGTGCTGCGATTGCTGTGCTTACAGGGCCCCTGCACATGACGGTGTAGGTGCAAGCTGATATCCGCTATAGGCATCTGACACTTCTAAGCCATGCACACACACTCTTGTTCAGTCAACACATTTACTCTTCTTTGTTCATCTCCTGATCCAGGCTGCTCATCAGGCGGGCGGCTCCTCCTCTTTGGTGCAGAAAAATTAGCCCTTACAAACCTGACATATCTGAGCAGTAAGAATAAATGTCAGGTTGCCCAGTAAGAAACTGCAAAGAGCTCCTGCCCTCTGTTCCATGCAAAATCTGTAACATGCATAAAAGAATTCAGTAGAAGAACTGGAAGCCCTTTATGCTTTCAAAGAAAACAATCATTCTATACAATAGATAAGCAAAGGCAAAACATCTGCCAAATTATCCTTTAAAGGAAGAGTGTAGCTGTGCAGGACTATTGAGCAATCATTGTAACAACAGTCAGTAGCATTTCCAGGAGAAGCAAGCAGCTGCCAAATACTAAACCTAAGGGAGCTGAAAGATCCCTGAAGAAGAAGTAGGGTTGTTGAACCACCAAAATGCAATAGTAAGGCTAACACATACAGTATAAAAGGGGTTAGATTTATTATGCCTTTTAAAATCCAGTAGCCCGTGTCCTGGGCCTAAAAAATAAGATTTTACTTACCGATAAATCTATTTCTCGTAGTCCGTAGTGGATTGCTGGGACTCCGTCAGGACCATGGGGATTAGCGGCTCCGCAGGAGACAGGGCACAAAAATAAAGCTTTAGGATCAGGTGGTGTGCACTGGCTCCTCCCCCTATGACCCTCCTCCAAGCCTCAGTTAGGATACTGTGCCCGGACGAGCGTACACAATAAGGAAGGATTTTGAATCCCGGGTAAGACTCATACCAGCCACACCAATCACACCGTACAACTTGTGATCTGAACCCAGTTAACAGTATGACAAACGTAGGAGCCTCTGAACAGACGGCTCACAACAATAACAACCCGATTTTCTTGTAACAATAACTATGTACAAGTATTGCAGACAATCCGCACTTGGGATGGGCGCCCAGCATCCACTACGGACTACGAGAAATAGATTTATCGGTAAGTAAAATCTTATTTTCTCTGACGTCCTAGTGGATGCTGGGACTCCGTCAGGACCATGGGGATTATACCAAAGCTCCCAAACGGGCGGGAGAGTGCGGATGACTCTGCAGCACCGAATGAGAGAATTCCAGGTCCTCTTTAGCCAGGGTATCAAATTTGTAGAATTTTACAAACGTGTTCTCCCCCGACCACGTAGCTGCTCGGCAGAGTTGTAATGCCGAGACCCCTCGGGCAGCCGCCCAGGATGAGCCCACCTTCCTTGTGGAATGGGCCTCGACAGATTTAGGCTGTGGCAGGCCTGCCACAGAATGTGCAAGTTGAATTGTGCTACAAATCCAACGAGCAATCGTCTGCTTAGAAACAGGAGCACCCAGCTTGTTGGGTGCATACAGTATAAACAGCGAGTCAGATTTTCTGACTCCAACCGTCCTTGAAATATATATTTCCAATGCCCTGACAACGTCCAGCAACTTGGAATCCTCCAAATCGCTAGTAGCCCCAGGCACCACAATAGGCTGGTTCAGGTGAAACGCTGACACCACCTTAGGCAGAAACTGAGAACACGTCCGCAGTTCTGCCCTGTCCGAATGGAAAATCAGATATGGGCTTTTATACGATAAAGCCGCCAATTCTGATACTCTCCTGGCTGAAGCCAGGGCCAGTAGCATGGTTACTTTCCATGTAAGATATTTCAAATCCACCGATTTGAGTGGCTCAAACCAATGAGATTTGAGAAAATCCAAAACTACATTAAGGTCCCACGGAGCCACTGGGGCACAACCGGGGGCTGTATATGTAGTACTCCTTTTACAAAAGTCTGGACTTCAGGAACTGAAGCCAATTCTTTCTGGAAGAAAATTGACAGGGCCGAAATTTGAACCTTAATGGACCCCAATTTGAGTCCCATAGACAATCCTGTTTGCAGGAAATGTAGGAATCGACCCAGTTGAAATTCCTCCGTGGGGCCTTTCTGGCCTCACACCACGCAACATATTTTCTCCAATGCGGTGATAATGTTGTGCAGTCACCTCCTTCCTGGCTTTTACCAGTGTAGGGACGACCTCTTCCGGAATGCCTTTTTCCCTTAGAATTCGGCGTTCAACCGCCATGCCGTCAAACGCAGCCGCGGTAAGTCTTGGAATAGACACGGTCCCTGCTGAAGCAGGTCCCGTATTAGAGGTAGAGGCCACGGATCTACCGTGAGCATCTCCTGAAGTTCCGGGTACCAAGTTCTTCTTGGCCAATCCGGAGCCACGAGTATCGTTCTTACTCCCCTTTGCCGTATAATTCTCAGTACTTTTGGTATGAGAGGCAGAGGAGGAAACACATACACTGACTGGTACACCCATGGTGTTACCAGAGCGTCTACAGCTATTGCCTGAGGGTCTCTTGACCTGGCGCAATACCTGTCCAGTTTTTCTGCTGAGGAAGTCTGCTTCCCAGTTGTCCACTCCCGGAATGAACACTGCTGACAGTGCTATCACATGATTTTCCGCCCAGCGAAAAATCCTTGCAGTTTCTGCCATTGCCCTCCTGCTTCTTGTGCCGCCCTGTCTGTTTACGTGGGCGACTGCCGTGATGTTGTCCCACTGGATCAATACCGGCTGACCTTGAAGCAGAGGTCTTGCTACGCTTAGAGCATTGTAAATTGCCCTTAGCTCCAGTATATTTATGTGGAGAAAAGTCTCCAGACTTGATCACACTCCCTGGAAATTTTTTCCCTGTGTGACTGCTCCCCAGCCTCTCAGGCTGGCCTCCGTGGTCACCAGCATCCAATCCTGAATGCCGAATCTGCGGCCCTCTAGAAGATGAGCACTCTGTAACCACCACAGGAGAGACACCCTTGTTCTTGGAGATAGGGTTATCCGCTGATGCATCTGAAGATGCAATCCGGACCATTTGTCCAGCAGATCCCACTGAAAAGTTCTTGCGTGGAATCTGCCGAATGGAATCGCTTCGTAATAAGCCACCATTTTTCCCAGGACTCTTGTGCAATGATGCACTGACACTTTTCCTGGTTTTAGGAGGTTCCTGACTAGCTCGGATAACTCCCTGGCTTTCTCCTCCGGGAGAAACACCTTTTTCTGGACTGTGTCCAGAATCATCCTTAGGAACAGCAGACGTGTCGTCGGAAACGGCTGCGATTTTGGAATATTTAGAATCCACCCGCGCTGTCGTAGAACTACTTGAGATAGTGCTACTTCGACTTCCAACTGTTCTCTGGACCTTGCCCTTATCAGGAGATCGTCCAAGTAAGGGATAATTAAGACGCCTTTTCTTTGAAGAAGAATCATCAATTCGGCCATTACTTTGGTAAAGACCCGGGGTGCCGTGGACAATCCAAACGGCAGCGTCTGAAACTGATAGTGACAGTTCCGTACCACGAACCTGAGGTACCCTTGGTGAGAAGGGCAATTTTGGACATGGAGGTAAGCATCCTTGATGTCCAGGGACACCATATAGTCCCCTTCTTCCTGGTTCGCTATCACTGCTCTGAGTGACTCCATCTTGATTTGAACCTTTGTATGTAAGTGTTCAAAGATTTCAGATTTAGAATATGTCTCACCAAGCCGTCTGGCTTCAGTACCACAATATAGTGTGGAATAATACCCCTTTCCTTGTTGTAGGAGGGGTACTTTGATTATCACCTGCTGGGAATACAGCTTGTGAATTGTTTCCAATACTGCCTTCCTGTCGGAGGAAGACGTTGGTAAAGCAGACATCAGGAGCCTGCGAGGGGGAGACGTCTCAAATTTCCAATCTGTACCCCTGGGATACTACTTGTAGGATCCAGGGGTCCACTTGCGAGTGAGCCCACTACGCGCTGAAACTCTTGAGACGACCCCCCACCGCACCTGAGTCCGCTTGTACGGCCCCAGCGTCATGCTGAGGACTTGGCAGAAGCGGTGGAGGGCTTCTGTTCCTGGGAATGGGCTGCCTGCTGCAGTCTTCTTCCCTTTCCTCTATCCCTGGGCAGATATGACTGGCCTTTTGCCCACTTGCCCTTATGGGGACGAAAGGACTGAGGCTGAAAAGACGGTGTCTTTTTCTGCTGAGATGTAACTTGGGGTAAAAAAAGGTGGATTTTCCAGCTGTTGCCGTGGCCACCAGGTCCGATGGACCGACCCCAAATAACTCCTCCCCTTTATACGGCAATACTTCCATGTGCCGTTTGGAATCTGCATCACCTGACCACTGTCGTGTCCATAACATCTTCTGGCAGATATGGACATCGCACTTACTCTTGATGCCAGAGTGCAAATATCCCTCTGTGCATCTCGCATATATAGAAATGCATCCTTTAAATGCTCTATAGTAAATAAAATACTGTCCCTGTCAAGGGTATCAATATTTTCAGTCAG